>NC_022028.1:33480049-33482925 GCF_000317375.1 Microtus ochrogaster | reverse complement strand
TAGACCAGGCTGGTCTCGAACTCACAGAGATCTGCCTGCCTCTGCCTCCCGAGTGCTGGGATTAAAGGCGTGCGCCACCACCGCCCGGCTCTCCATTTATATTTATTATTTATTTTTGTTTGTTTGTATATATGTGTGGGCACTCGAACGCTGTGACTCAAGCATAGAGGTCAGAGGACAACTTGGACGTGTCAGTTCCCTCCGTGCACTGTGTATGTCCCAGAAATCAAAGTAGGGTTTTCAGGCTCGTTGGCAGGCGCCTTTCCCTGCTGATCCACCTCACTGGCTCCATCTTCCCATTTTTATTACACCGTTATTTTCCTTTGGGTTTTAAACGCTCTTTGGTGATTTTTTTTTTAGTTCCAGTTTTCCCTCTACTGCTTTATTCATCACACAATTCCCTCCCTCCCTCCCTCCCTCCCTCCCTCCCTCCCTCCCTCCCTCCCTCTCCCCCTCTCTCTCTCTCTCTCTCTCTCTCTCTCTCTCTCCCTCTTTCCCTTCCAAAGACAGGGTCTTTCTGTGTAGTCCTGCTGTACTAGAACTTGCTTTTGTAGACCAGACTGGCCTCGAACTCACAGAGATCTGCCCACCTCTGCCTCCCAAGTGCTGGGATTAAAGGTGTGAGTCACCACACCCAGCTCTTTGTTGTTGTTTGTTTGTTTTGTTTTGATTTCTATAAGTAGCCCTGATTGTCCTGGCACTCTCTCTCTGTAGACCAGGTTGGCCTCAAACCCAGAGTTTCGCCTGTCCCTGCGTCCCAAGGCCTGTGCCACCTCTGCCTGGCTACCACACCCAGCTATTAATTACTCTTATTAATTTATTTTTATTATTTTAAAAAATTGGCATACAAAGTCTCAGGTTTCATCAGTCACTTTCATACAGACTTGGTTTTTATTGTTCTTTCTCCCCCCGCACTGCACCCCTCTTCTGCTTTCAAGCCACAAATGTTACTCTCCCCTCCCATAAGCCCCATTCCCCACTCAGTTCTCTCTCTAGTCTGGTGACTTAACCCCCTCCCACACATGTAGAGGGAGAACATACAGTTGTTATCTTTCTGAGGCTGGGTCACACTTCACTTAATATGATAATTTCTAGTTTAGTCCATTTTCCTGGAAATGCTGGGATCTTGTTTTCTTTGTGACTGATAACATGTCATGTGTATGTATTACATTTTTCTTCCCCCCCCCCCCGGGTGCTGATGGACAGCTGGGCAGGTTCCAGTTTCTTGCTGTTGTGAATGGTGGATAGACATGGCTGTACAAGGTGGGGATCAGGTTGCAGCAGGTGTGTACCCAGTAGGCACAGAGTTCAGTTGTGCATGTATTTTACATTATAAAAATGTTTTTATTATTAATCAGTCTGATGTTCTTAATTCTTCATTTTTTTCTTGTTTCATTGTTCTTTTAATTTTTGAGATGAAGTCTCACTCACACTTTATGTTTCCATCTTTGTTTTTCATTTATAAGATTTAGTGTGTGTGTGCGCGCGTGCATCTGTGTGTTGTGTGTGCATGTGTGTGCACGTGTGTGCATGTGCGTGTGTGCATGTACATATGCGTGCATGTGCGTGCATGTGTGTGTGTGTATGTGTGCAGGTGCCCATAGATGCTAGAAGTGAGTGCTAGGTCCTTGGGAACTGGGGCTACAGGCTTTTGTGAGCCAGCTGATGTAGGTACTGGAAGCTGAACTCCTTTGATAGAGCAGTAAGCAGTCTTGACCTCTGAGCCATTTTGCCAGCCACTTACATTTTCTTAGTAATAAATTTTTCATTTTCAGAAGCCCTCCCTTTTCCTTGCCAATCTGCTGTTGTTCATACCACAATGTATTCATTACCCATTCACTTTCAGGGGACATTTTACTGAGTATTGAATTTTCAGTGAAATTATTTCCAATTCAGTGTTTTCTGGCACCCATATTTTCTTTTTTCTTTGTTTTTTTTAAACAAATTTATCTCTTAAATTTTAGCACCTTTGAATTTAATGTGAATTTTTCTGACTGTTCCCTTTTTTAAATATTTTTTTCTTTTGCCATTGTTTTTAGCAATCAGAGTTTGATTACTTGCCTTATATACACAGTATGTCTTTCACCTGTACCTTGATATCTTTGATCTGTATCAGAAGAGTGTCAGCTAACGAGTCCTCCATATTCTTTTCTTCTGGTTTCTTCTCTTCTTCCTTTGAGACTTAGGTTTTATCGTATCCCATGTATCTCTTAAGCTGTTTTTGAGAACCAACATTCCATCTGTGTTTTCCTGTTTGTGCTTCATTCTAGCTATTTCCCACTCAACTCTTTCCAGTTTGCCCATCTTCTCTTCGGCTGTATCTAATTCCCTGTCAAGCCGATCTCTTCAGACCTTGACTTAAAGTTATTATGTTATTCATTTTTAGATTTTTTTTTCTTTTTGAGAGAAGGTCTTACTAGGTAACCCTGACTGACTTGGAGCTCTCTATGTATGTGAAACTGGCCTTGAACTCACTGAGATCCTCCTGTCTTTGTCTCTCAAGCGTTGGGATGAAAGGCGTGGACCACTAGCCTGGCTCTTATTTTTGGAATTTATCATGTAGTTTTAAATTCTTCATTAAGCCCAAGAAAGGACAGTTGCCACCACTGTTATTATCCCCACCATGCCTACCGTCATCTTTGTCACCACCATCATCACCATCATCACTACCACCGTCACGCCGTCATCCTCAACACCACCATCTTCATCACCATCATCACTACTGCTATCACCATAATCATCACCACCATCATCCTCACCATCACCATAGCTACTACCATTATCACCACCATCACCACCATCATCCTCACCATCACCATAGTCACCACCATCACCACCACCACCATCACCACCACCATCACCATAGTCACCACCAT
>NC_022028.1:33430157-33479918 GCF_000317375.1 Microtus ochrogaster | reverse complement strand
CACCACCATCATCCTCACCATCACCATAGTCACCACCATTATCACCACCACCACCACCATCATCCTCACCATCACCATAGTCACCACCATTATCACCACCACCACCACCATCACCACCATTATCACCGCTACCACCACCATCACCACCACCACCATCATCCTCACCACCATCACCATAGTCACCACCATTATCACCGCTACCGTTACCATCACCATATCACATCATCATCCTTGCCACCACTATCATCACCACCACCACAACCACCATCATCCTCACCACCATCATCCTCACCATCACCATAGTCACCACCATTATTACTGCCACCGCCACCATTACCATCACCATATCACATCATCATCCTCTCCATTACCACATCACCACCACCATCACCATCATCCCTTGACCCACCTCCAGGTCCTGCAGCTTAGGCATCTCTCATTTCCTCTTATACATTTCTTATCTCTCTGCACTCCAGCGGGTCATTGTCCTTGGATGTACTTTACTGTTCACTGTGAGCGACAGCTTGCATCGCTTCTAAACATGGGATGTATGTGTCATCGAGTTTCATCCCGCTTAGTTTGAAAATCAGAAGTGAACACCTTAGGCTTTCTTAATTCAGACCTATGACTGGCTTTTCAAGGGACGGTGAACTTAGAAGGGGCCACTGTGAAAGAACCAACCAGAATGGTTGTGCCTGAAATACCTGAAGTGCCCCTGAGGGCAAAAGTCACTTGAAGCAAGAGGTATTGCTAGAGTTAGGGATTGATACAAAGGAAATGGGACTCAAAGGGAAAACACAGACTCACAGAATATGAGACAAGGTGGAAGCTCTATCCCGGGGAGATGTGAACAACTGCACAGGCTTGTTTCTGCTCTGACCTCCCAAGAGAGTGAGCATGCTTCTTCTCTCCATTTATCTGTCCACACGTAGCCCTTCAGATCACGCCCTAAGGGCTGATACCTAAAGCTATTGGCTGATTGAATACCCACAACAGTCACTTATACCAGCTGTAGCATAGGTAATCCTGACACCTGCTAAGCCTCAGTCCAGCTTGTGGCTGAGACTCAGGGGGAGTTTGTCAAGTGAATGACCAACTTGCTCTAAGAGGTTAATGGTGTGACTGTGGAGACCAGACGTCCAAAAGGGAACAGAAGCATCTAGAAGGCAGAGTAGGCTCTATTAGGGGAGGGGATTTGCCATATGGGCGGTCTCTTTTGCAACATTGAATGACATATTTTATTGTTCAAGTTTATTTATTATTCAAGTGTGTGCTGCATGGCCCTCTTTATGTGGCTGTGTGCACACACATGTGGAGACTAGATATCAGTGTTGAATATCTCCCTTAATGACTCTATTTTGTCTTCTTCTGTGTATGTATTGTGATAATGTATGTGAATGCCGGTGAGTGGGATATGAGCAAGTGTGTGGGTGTGCTGTGTATGCATACGTAACACTCCTGGAGGTCATTAGTGTTCACGTCTGTCACTTTCTCCTTACTCATTTGAGGCAGTGTCTCTCCTTGAACCTGGAACTGCTGTTTGATAAGTAGGCTATCAGGTAGCCTGTGCCAGAAATCCCGCCTAGTGCTTGGGTTACAGGTGCTTTGAGACTTTACCTTCTTGTCACATGGGTGCTGGGATCCAAACTCAGGTCCTTATACTACAGAAGAAGTTCTCCTGACCTCTGAGATATCTCTCTGCCCCTCTCCACCTTATATTTTGGGACAGGGTCTCCCCTGAATTTGGTTTGGCTAGTTGGCAAGTGAGCTCTGAGATCTGCCATAGATTCAGCTTTTATGATGGATGCTGGCATTCGAACTTGGCTCCTCATCCTTATGTGGGAGGCACCTTACCAACTGAGCTATCTCCTCAACCCTTAAATTTACTTCTGGATATTGAGTGGGGCACATGTAAAACTCAAAAGACTTTCAAAAGAATCTAGAGAGACATCAAACTCTGGCTTTTAAAGTCCTTTCCACTAGTACATGTGTGCAGGAGTGCTACACACACACGAATGATAATATTAATGTTGATGATATTGAAGACAGTGGTGGCAAAGAGGTGTAACTATGACAACTAATGATTGTAGTGATGATGATGGTGATGGATGATGGTGACCACAGTGATGATGATGGCAATGATGACCACAATGATGACAGCAATGGTGCAATGGTGATGACAATGATGATTATGCTGACAATGGCCATGGCGGTGAATGACAGCAATGATATTGACAACAATAGTGACAACATCTGTCAATAATGATGACAAGAGTGATGATGGCAAAAATAATGACCATGGCTGTGATGTTGGTGACAAGGGTACTACTCTAGTGGTCCATGTGTACTTGCTCGTGTGAGACTGTGCGCAGGACAGGAAAAGCAATGCCTCATTTGGTTTCCAACAACCCTCATCCTGGAGACAAGGGAAACTGAGGCACTGGGCAGTACAGCTGCCTACTCAGGCTCACACACCCAGTGGGAAATAGGATGTGTGTTCCTTGTGAGTTTGGCTGCTTGTCTCAGCCTCTTGATCTTCTGTTCTCTGTAGTTCTTGGTACGGCCTCCTTCTAGAAGTTTCCTCAGGGCATCAGTAATGTACTTACAGAATACCAGGCTAGCTGGGGTGTTGTTGAGACTCCGTCCTAGGAGACATTCCAAGACACAGCTTTGTTTCCTTTTGTGGTCTCTCCTCCCCACCTGTGGGTCTTTTTTTCTCCTCTCTGTAGGAGTCTCTGGGTCCTTATCCACTTCTGCAGACCCCCAGACAAGAGCTCTTTTAGCACCTTATGAAAAGAGGGAGGCCTGCCCACCCTCCTTCCTCATAGGATGGTGGAGAGTACAGAGTGGGCGGTGGACACAATACAGCTAGCCAGAAGCTCTGTCCAGCCAGGAATGGTCCTGTGGTGTCCCTGCCTGGTCCCTTGTCCTGCTGCCTGCCTCTTCACCTTCATTTCCCTCAGCTCAACCCAAGGAGCACCCTTATGCCTAGGGAGGTGGGTGGGGGCACGTGGGGAAAAGCCAAGTAAAATTCCTCACTGGGAACAAATCTCATTTTCCAGAAAGTCTTGACAAAATGAGGCATTAAATTACAATATTTTGGAGAGCGTCGTAATTCTATTGCAGACAGCCCTTCATCATGGCATCTGAAAGCTGAGAAAATACAAAACTCATTAGATTAAAATAAACCACCTACTGCTCTGGAGAAAAGCTTATTTATCAATATCAATTTACTTATGATTACTCTGGCCTGCAATTTGTTATTTTTAAGAATTATGATTTGTGTATTGCTCATACACATGTGAAATTTTTTTCTTTAAATTGAGTATTTAAAAAAAAAGATATCCTTGTCCTTAGCAAAGGTTAGAAAGTGGTTTCGGGGTGGCAGGGAGAAAGTGACTCATATAAAGAGACGGGAGGCGGAACACAGGAAGGTGTGTGCGGGGAGCTGTGTGTTGCCAGTGTGACCCCCTTACAGACCTTCAGACACAGCTTACATATCTCTAGGGACAGGAAGCACACATTGACTCAGGAACACATGCCAGCCTTTGAGTCACTAGGCTAATTAGGATGCTTTTCCTCTTAATGAGTCAAAGGTTGCTTTTAAAGACGGACCGTCTTCACAGAACTCCTGGCATGCTCCACCCACACTGGCTGATCCCCAGGCTCCAGTTCATCCTGGCAGGGCTCAGTCTATGCGTGTGTGAAATGGGCATGCCATCTATGGACCCTGCTGTCTCCTGGGTTACCTTTTTAAAAGCAGCAGCATGAGAAGTGCTGGTGTTATTCACGTGCCCTGCTTTTGTATTACATCTCTATTGCCATGAAATACACATAGCATCAAGTTGACCACTCTGGCCATTTAAAGTGCCCAGTTCTGTGGCACTGAATGCCATTGGACAGTTTCATGACTATCCATCATCTGGAACTTTCCATCATGTGAAACTGAAGCTGTGCCTCAGTCTCCCCTCCTCGGTACCTGGCACCATCATTAAACTTCCTATGAATGTGACAGGCCCAGGTGGCTCATGTGAGAGGGATCATAAGGTCAGATGCCCCGTTGTGTCTGCCTCATTGCCCTTAGCCTCGTCTTTGAATTTCCCCCGAATTTAGTGTTGGCCAGGTTTTCCTACCCTTTAAATAAAAAAAAAAATTAGTGTGTGTGTGTGTGTGTGTGTGTGTGTGTGTGTGTGTGCGTGTATATCATGCATGTATGTATGAATGATCCATGTTCCTTTTGTGAGCGTACTGTGACACATGTGTGGAGGTCAGGGGACAACTTTGTGGAGTTTATTTCTTCTATCTTTATATAGACTCTGGGGACTGAACTAGACTCGCCAGGCTTGCTGAGCCATCTGGTCGACCCAGATTTCCCTACCTTAAAGGTGAAGATTCTCCCACTGTACACATGTGCTGCATTTTGCGTCTCTATTCAGTTATGAGCAGTGCGTATTTAGTGGATCCAACTTCTTGGCCATTGAGATAATGCTGGTTTTTTTTTTTTAGTTTTTTTTTGTTTGGTTTTTGTTTTGTTTCCTGTTTTTTTTTTGGTTGTTGTTTTATTTTATTTTATTTTATTTTTTTTTGTTATTTGTTTTTTGAGACAGGGTTTCTCTGTAGCTTTGGAGCTTGTCCTGGAACTTGCTCTTGTAGACCATGCTGGCCTCGAACTCAAAGAGATCTGCCTGCCTCTGCCTCCCGAGTGCTGGGATTAAAGGCATCCACCACAGCCTGGGAAGATAATGCTGTTTTAAAAACTGGTGTACAAATGTCCATCCAAGTTTGGGATCAAGAGTCCAACCAGCCACTATGATGGCTAAGGAGAGAGCTGACCCTGGTGAGTTGAAGGCAGTTTATTCAAGGGAGGAAGGAACGTGGTTCTGGCTGGGTGTGAGGAAGCTAGTCACTTACTGACTGCATGGATGGAGACAGAGTTTTCTCAGGTGGGAAAGGTAAAGACAGGAACCTCAGGAAAGAAATGAGATTGCTGTGTCTTCGAATGGGAGCTGTCATGGGCAGATGGCTCATGGGAGGAGCTAGGCTCTGCTTTCAGGGCACTGAGGTTAAACTGGTCCATTGGCGCTGGGTTGCTCCCTCATCCCCATGCTGGAGTAGATGCCTGTAATAATATGGGAAGGATGAGGGATGCTGAGAACCCCCTTCCCGGAGGATGCAGGATGGCACCAGGTGGTACTAGGATTGTGCCCGAAGAGCAGGGCTGGCCACACAAGGTTAGGTCAGTGGTGCTCCAAGGAGAGGAGCAGCCCAGCCAAGGACACAGGTGACAGACACAGGACGTGTCAGTGAGGTGCCAGGCCAGCCTTGGTGCAGCCTGCTAACCTTGGCTGAAGTTGGGGAGAGGAGGAAGCTGAATTTGACTCCTCTCTTGCCCTTGTACCTTGATGATGATGAACCTTAGGTGTCTCAGCCTGGTTTGCAAGAGCAAGTTCCAGGACAATAGTCTGAAAGAGCAATAGCTTCATGGTGTCATGACTAGGACAGTGTAGCTCCTTAGAGCTGTAGTTCTCAACCTATGGGTCTCAACCCCTTTGGGGGTTGAATGGCCCTTTCACAGGGGTTGCATCCCATATAGCCTTCATAGCAGATATTTACAGTAAGATCCATAATAAAATCAAAATTATAGTTATGAAGTAGCAATGAATAACTTTTATGGTTGGGAGCCACCGCCACACAAGGAACTGTATGACAGGGTCGCACACTAGGAAGGTTGAGAACCACTACCTTAGAGTGTATTTGACAGCAGCTACGTGATAATACAGTTCCTAAGTCCCAACGTCTAATCACGTGTGTGGATTTGGGAGTGAGGATCTACTGCAGGTTTCTTTGTCAAAATGAAATGTTAAAAACAATCTAGTGGGCTGTCATCAGAGCCTGGCTCAGTCACATTGCCCCCTGTGCTGGCTAGTTTTATGTCATCTTGACACAAGCTAGAGTTATCTGAAAGGAGGGAACCTTAGCTGAGAAAATGCCTCCATAAGATCCATCTGCAAGGTGTTTTCTTAATTAATTAATTGAAGGGGATGGGGGAGGGCCCAGCCCATGGTGGGTGGTACCATCCCTGGGCTGGTGGTCTTGGATTCTATAAGCAAGCAGGCTGAGCAAACCATGGGGAGCAAGCCAGAAAGCAGCACTCTTCCATGGCCTCTGCATCAGTTCCTGCAGCCTATAGCCGCTGAGATACCAGCCCATTGGGGCATGGTCTCTCTCCCTTTAAAAAAGCGGCTACTTTCCTTCTCGCTCTCTTCGCTTCCTGCTCCGTTTCTGGCGACTAGACTCCTTCCTGATTGCGCAGAGGGCTGTTGTCTGGGACGGTTATCTGTAAGTTTTTTCCCCTTTAAATAAATACCACCCTATTAATCATAATTCCAAACTGGTGTGGCATTGTTTGTGACATACGCCTTCGCCTGTCCTGCTTGAGTTCCTGCCCTGACTTCCCTTAGGGATGGACCATTACCTGGAAGTGTAAGCTGAAATAAACCCTCTTCTCCCCAGGTTGCTTTGGTCATGGTGTTCATCACTGCAGTAGTGACCTTAGCTAGGACACCTGTCTTACACTGAGATACCCTCAACTGCTATAAAGCATGATGTCGCCATCCTCCAGGGTAACCACACCCGTTCTCTCAATTACTGGGAAGGCAGAGGTGGGAGAACCAGAGTCCAGGAGTTCAAAGCCAGCCTGAACATTAAAGCAAGACTCTGTCTCTAACTCCGTCCATCTACCCACCCACCCCTCTGTCCATCCAGGAGTAGAATATGGACACTATGTGGTTTTATTTATTTTTATCAAGTGTATGTGCATGCATACATGTATGTAACATGTGATACAAGAGATCAACTTCAGGTGTCATTCCTCAGATCTTGTCCACTTAGTTTTGCTTTGTTTGAGACAGCATCTCTCATGAGCCCAGAGGTCACAATTAGGCTAGCTGTCCAGGCAGTGAGTCCCAGGGATTCATGTGTGTCTGTGTTGCCAATGCTGAGATTACAAGTGCATGCCATCATGCCTGGCTGTTTGAAAAGAAATGTGGTTCCGGGTGAGGGGGGGCAGTGAGTTCAGGTCTTCAGGATGGGTTAGCAGGTACTTTAACCCTTCTGTGTTTTCAGAATGTTGTTGTTGTTGTGTATGTATGCTATGGCAAGCCCATGAATTTCAAAGGACAACCCTTGGGAGTGGTTTCTCTGCTTCCACCATGGGCTCTGGGGATTGGACTCAGGTTGTCAAGTGTTTTTACCCTCTAAGATCACAGGCCTCCTCTTTTTCTTTCTTCCTTTCTTTTTTTTTTTAAGAGTGGGAGGAGTGTGTATGCCATGTCCTTCTCAGGCCATATTTCAGGGAGTCCTGGGAAAGGAGACATGTGACTTAGCTGGCAGGGACATTGGCTTCCTGCTCTGTCTATTTTTTAATAGTTATTCACCATTCCTGTAGATGGCTTGCAAGAAGAATACAATGTATTTTTTTTTCCAATGTCCTTTTGAAGAAGCGTAGGTGGAGGACTCAAAGCCTCCCTTGGAAGATGCTAAACCCCTGCTGCACCCTTGCCTGGGGTCTCAGGTGACAGCCCTCCACCTCTGTTGGTTCCCAACCTCTCCAATTTCACTTGATGAGAGTTTGGGGAAAGATGCAAGGTCAGGATGCCCTAGGGTGACTGTACCCCTCCTTTCTGTCCCGTTGGCCTCGACACTGTGGACTTTGAAGTATGGCCGATGGTGATAGGCAGTGGCTAGTCCACGAGTGGTCTAAAGAGTGTCATCGGCAGGCGACATGCATGCTCAAGCCTCTTGGTGTGTGGTGACGTGGCTAGCCCCTGCATTGTGTTTGATTTCAGCAGCATGTTGCCATTCAAAGTTGAGTGCGTCTGATTTTATGGGAATTCATAACAGTTCCAACTAAATCGTGGCACCCTGCTGTGAAAACCTCTCCCTCCCGAAAAAGCAAAACGCTGCTCAGATGCCCCCCTCTGCCCTTTCCCTCCCTCTGCTCTGGTAGTCTTTCCTCATGCTTGCTGGGGTGAGGGGACGCTGCCTCTTGCCAGAAAGTGGTTGGTCCTTCACTCCTGCTCAGGATTAGGGGGAAACATGGGAACTGCTTGTGGTGGTCTTCCTGCCTGGGAACGGGGTCTGTTTCCCAAAGGATGGGGATGTGGGCAGCTGTCATCTCGGCAAGGAGCAGCCAGTCTGGGAAGCCAGGCTGCAGGGCCTTCCTCTGGCATGGTGAGGGGGCTGTAGGTGTGTGCAAAGATTCCTTCAGATTGGCAAAGAATGTGGCTTCCTCCTGCCTGGACAATGGAGGGAGACAGGGTAGGGAAGCCTTTAGGGTCATGCTGGGGGCTCCACCTGGACAATGAGCATATTTTAGACACTCTCCTTGAAAGTCACAGAGCCCAGCCTCTGTGTATGTGTGGATACATGTGTGTGCACATAAACATGTATGTTGATATGCATATTGCATGGAAGTGTGTGTGTACGCATGTATGTGGTATGTGAACAATACCCAGACACATGCTTTTTTTTTTTCTGTTAGTCCTCAGCTGGGGCCATGCTGCAGGTCTGCCTTTTGTCTCTGAGGCCTGGTGTTGACTGTTCTGCACTTAGGAATGCCCCACTTTAGGGGTGTGGCATGCCC
Organism: Microtus ochrogaster; assembly: GCF_000317375.1. Lineage (NCBI taxonomy): Eukaryota > Metazoa > Chordata > Mammalia > Rodentia > Cricetidae > Microtus > Microtus ochrogaster. The sequence continues at coordinate 33,471,274 of NC_022028.1, read as the reverse complement.
TCCTGACCAGCTCCCTCTGAAGCAGAAGGTGGTATGGCTGGGCTTACCGTAGGTAGAGAGGTGTGGATGGCCATCACTCCCTGAGCAGTTTATAGGCTTTTGTTTATTCCTTTTTTTTTTGTTACTGCCACAAGCACTAGACTAAACAACTTAAAGAGGAAGGGTTCATTTTGACTCAGGACCTGGCTCATGGCTACTTAGCCCCATGTGCCTGGCAGAACATCCCGACAGAGGGACGTGCTGTTCTTCACTTCTTAGTGGGAAAGAAAGAGAAAAAGGCGATATGGGGAAAGTCCAGACTGAGATAGAGCCTCAGGGAAAACCCCGCCCCCCCACCCCTGTGTCCTTCTTCCTCCAGCTAGCTCCCACCCCTCCTCTTTACCCCCTCCTCCAATAATGCTCCATCTTAGGAGTCTGTGGAGGGCTAGATCCATGGACCATCATCCCAGCCAGCTGCCTACTCAGCATTGTGACCTGCTCATCAGCAGCTGGGCCCAACTCAGCAGGCCCATTCTGTGTGCTGGTTCTTGCCCTTGGGTGGCTTCACTGCAGCCTCCTTGGCCTTGGGTCTCTACCTTCCTGGTGCTTCGGCCAGAGTGGCCATGCTTACTTCTTCCTAGTAGAGAGGTATGTCATCTCTGAAAGGAAGCCCCCCTCTGCTTTTGCTGGGATAAAGCCCATACTGTGACATGTGTCACACCTGTCCCCTGCTGGGCACTCGCATTAGCTCTGGCCTGCATCGCTGGTTTTCTCCTCCCCAGTCAGCTTCCTCCCAGTGCCCACATGCACCTTCCACTCAGCAGCTGAGGGGCAGTTTCAGAATCTAAGCCATGTAAGCCAGCGGTGCTCAAGGTGTCCGTGATGGCTGTGACTTCCCTGCCCTTATTGCCTCATCATCCTCCATTGTGTGCTCTCTAAATTGGTAATGCTAGCCCTTCCTGTTCCTCAGCCATGCTAGCTAGCCACGTTCCTGCCCCGGGACCTTTGCATAGGCTCCTGCTTGAACCTTTTCCCCTCAGGTGTCCAAATGGCCCATTCTCCTGCTTCCTCATATATCCATGTCTCAATGACCCTCAGAGAATTCTCACCCCAGTGACCCTCAGAGGGTCCTGCCCTGTTCTTTTCCCTCTCCTCCTCCCTGGTCCTAACAGAACCCCTCCCCTCCCACAACTCTGTGCCAAGCCCTTCGGTGGAGCATCAGCTGCCCCCAGGCAGGGGCTGGACCTTTCTTTCCTGTATCCTGGAGTCTGGCACAATGCCTAATGCGCAGTAGGTCACTCTAGTACATAATGCACAGTGCTCCCTCTGCCAACCCTAGCTCAGCCCCTCTTTCTGGTCTCCCTACTGGCCTAGGCTTTGAGATATTAGGACCAAAATCTGATTCAATGGCCTGCCCAGCAGATGCAGAATCTTGCCTGCTACTCTCCACCACATCACCTAGGGTACATCTGAACTCAGGACATCTAAGGTCTGAGACCGGGAGTGACGAGGCTGGCCTTCAGAATGGGGTTCAACTCCAGACCCAATCACTTAACTAACTGTGCAACCTCACTCAAGTTATTTAACCTCTCCGAGCCCCAGTGTGTACAATGCCTGACACACCACACACACACACACACACACACACACACACACACACACACACACACACACACACTGGACATTAGCATCATGGAACTTGGGCATTTGTGTAGCTCTCTTAAGTACCTTGGGACCCTCTATGTCGGTGGCTCTTATTTGTCCTAGCATATGTCTACAGCCATGCTCTGACCCCTGCTCATCCATAGGGCTTGGTGCAAGGTTGTCACAAGGACAGGTGGCCATAATGTTTTAGGACCTGGCTCTGTGTCTCCTTGGCAGTGGAGCTGTTTGGGAAGTTTTCGAAAGCTTTTCTGTATATATGAAGGATTGTTAAGCCAGGTACCTGTAAGATCTGGGGACTTACTGACTATGAACCTGCATGTACATGTTTCTGGCAACTTACAGACCTAGGCAGGAAGCCCAGCATGAGGGCTGTATCTCTTTTCTGGGTTTGTGTGGAGAGGTAAGAGGGTGCACTGGCCACATCTCCAGGTTGGGAACTTGTGACCTGTGGTAGAGAAAACTACTGGGCCAGGTTATGTGAAAAGGGAGGGCCAGGAGGCTGGGGAGCTGTGGCCCAGAGCACTGCAAGGCTAGACTTTCCCAGGGGAGTCCCTGCCATCACTGCAGCAGGAGAAGGCAGTGTCCATCCAAATGTGAGTCAGGCCACGGCCTCTGCACACTGCCTATGGCCTGGATGATCTTGCGCTATCTCTTCTGTAAAATATAAATTGCCAAAGGGGTGAGGCCAAAGAAGAATGACGTCTGGGGCTTCAGGGACGACCTAGGACGAGTATGGACTAGTATGGACCAGTTCCAGTCGGGCTGCTTGCCTTCATCCTTTGGAAGCTATGAGGTTAGGGTCTGGACCGTGGTCTCCCACTAGGGATAGAGAGACTGAGAATTGAAGCCTTCAGAGCATGGGATGTGTTTGGTCTCCCTTGACTGACAGCTGGGGCACTGAGCCAGTTTGATGGTCTGAGAAGAGAAGGAGATGGACAGACGTCTACAGAGGGATGTTGGAACCCAGAATGCTTCAGTGACCTTGACCTGGCCCCGTGGGATGGGGCAAGCATCATACAGGCCTGCGAACTGTGTTAGGTGGCTCCCCTTGGGCAGAAGCGCCTCCTTCTGAACACAGGTGTTTCTGCAGGGAGGGGCCACCTTCTCATATGTAAAGAAACCAGTTTGGGTTTGTAATGCATCCTTGTAAACTCAGCCCTCCAGAGATAGAGGTAGGTTTGTGGGTTCAAAAGGTCATTCTTGGCTAAAGAGCAAGCTTACCTGAAAAGTACAAAGCAAAACAGGGCTGGGAAGATAGTCCGGAGGGTGAAGTATGAGGACCTGCCTTCACATCTCTGGGATCCATGGAGTAGCTGGGCGTGGCATCATGCACCTGCAACCCCTGTTCTGGAGGTGCCTTGGGGAAAGACATGTAGATTCTGGGGTCATGATGGCCAGCCAGTTTAGCCCAACAGGGGGATCCAGGTTCAGCGAGAGGCCGTGTCTCAAATGATAAAATGGAAAGCGATAGAAACACACTAGTTGTTGGATTCTGGCTTTCACACGCACAGGCTCGTGTGAGCACATCTATGCATACAGTCACACCGTCCCCCCAAAGAAACAATACCTGTAAGAAAAGGGAGTCCCAGAGCACAGTGTGATGGTATACCAGCCCGACTCCCCATCCCAAGGTGACTTTTCTTAGTCACAATTTTACCATCTGTAGAATGGAGACCAGAATAACTTGTTAAGATATTTGCACTCGGGAGGCAGAGGCAGGCTGATCTCTGGGAGTTCGAGTCCAGCCTGGTCTACAAGAGCTAATTCCAGGACAGGCTCCAAAACCACAGAGAAACCCTGTCTCGAAAAACCCAAAAAAAATAAAAAAAAAAAAAGATATTTGGAAAGTCTGAGTCAAGAGACTGCCCGTGCAAAGCCCTGGCTGGCGAATCCTCTAATGAATGTTCCTTTTTTTCCTTCCTTCCTCCTGGTGTGCGCCACGAACTTCCCGCTGCTCCCGGCAGCGTGGCGTGAATTCCCCCAGCTATTTCTGGGTGATGCTCCTAACAGATGTTTAATTCCCCTAACATCTGGTTTGGTATGGCAGAGGGCTGCAGATTCTTTTCCTTCCTAAAGACAGTCACTCACCACGGGGTGTCAGATCGTCACTCAATCGCTCTGTGCCTTGGTTTCTCCAATTGTAAATCAGGGATATTGTACACGTTACTGCCTGGCTTCTCTTTGCGACCCGATAGGATAATTTGAGATAACAGATGGGAAGTGGCGCGGATGTTTAGAAAGAGGCATTGTGCTCAACCTCACCAGTAGTTAGGGAAATGCAAATGAAAGGGAGGATGTCGTGCCGTTTTTTTCACACATCTGATTGGCAGCCATTTAAAAAGAGGGATGGCTTGCAGTTGGGCACCTGGGCCCTACTGCACACCGCAGGAGGGACGGTGAATGGTTGCCACTGGTCCCAGAAGGGAATCTGGTGACATCGAATGAAGGCCGACGTACACACTTGGGGTCTGTGTTTAACTGACCCTACAATGCCCTGGATACTGAATAGCACTGAATAACAGAGCCCTAACACAGTTACACAGAGAGAAAAACCCTCAGTAGCCTTGCCTGTAGGGTTAAGAATCCAGATACATGTCAGAAGGGACAGCTCTCTCTGTTGAAGGAAAGCCCTGCCAGGCTATTTTTAGCTCCTAAAGGAAGCAGGTCTAAGTCACATAGGCCTAGAGGGTTGTCTGTGAATGTCATGGCGGGAGAAAAACAAATGACTTTGAAAATTTAATTAATTTTTTTTTTCTTCAGGGCTGGAGATGAAACCTGGGTCCCTTCATATGCTAGCTAGATGCTTTACTAGCCACCAGCTCCTCAGTGATAGGTTCCAGGAAGGCTCTTTACTGCTGACCATACCCTTAGCTCCCCCTTACTGGAAGGTTCTGGGTAAGGGCTGTACCGCTGAGCTACACACCCTCAGAACCTCCCTGGTAGATTTTAGGCAGACACTCTACCTCAGATTCACACCCCAGCCCCTCACTGGTTGGTCCTAGGCCAGTGTTCTACCCCTGAGCCACACTCCAGCCCCTCACTGATGGATTCTAGGCAAGTTCTCTACCTCTGAGCCACATTTCAACCCCTTCCTAGCAGATTCTCTGTAAGCACTCTGCCTCCAAGTCCCACCCCAGCCCCTCACTGGTGGATTCTTGGCAGACACTCTACCCCTGAGCCACACTCCAGCCCTCACTAGCAGATTCTAGCTAGGCAAACTCTCTACCACACCCCGTGGCCCTCAAGTTGCTGCAGAGATCAGCAGCCACTACAGAGTCTCAAGCAAGTACAGGGTGGGAACGTAATGGAGAAACAGAGAAGGCTTGGTGGGAGGACCGCCAGGTCAGTGCCCACTCTACTTGTTGGAAGGAGCATGCTTGGCGTACAAAGTGCTTCTCAGGAATTGAATTATCTACAAATATTTAAGTGTCCGGTTCATATAGAAGTTCATCATATAGAAGTCCAGCTTCCAAACTTTTTACTAAATCAGAAGCTCTTCCCCTCCCCCAATCGACCAAACCATTAGCAGGGGCTGCTTTCCCAAAGCTGAACCCCCTTCCACCAATCCAGCAGCTTTTTCTCCTTTCCGTTTCCTGCTCATCCTGTGAGCTCTCCAGCCCTTGAGCCCCTGAGGTGGGCTGTGAACATGTGGAAACTCACAGAGGCGGAAATGCTGAGAAATGGAGGAGAGATCATATCGCTATGAAATGCAGCCCAGTGGCCGTTTTCTTCTGTAATTAGGATGTTTTAAGTGCACACAAGTTCTATCAAAACTGCTCCATGGGCCGTCTCATGTCATTGGTTGTAATATCTGTAGGAGTCACCTCACTCTCTGCTCAGGACATGGACTGAGAGATAGAGAGAAAATGTCCCTGCCAGGGCTGAATTGGTGAATCGGCCCCCAATATTGGCAGACAAAATCCTGTCAAGGGCCAGCTAGCTCCTCATTCTCCTAGTCAGTCATTGATGGTGGAAGCGAAGCATCTACCGTGGGCCAGTGCTGACTACACTTACTGGTGGTACAGTTTTCTCCTCTAACACCTGAGTAAGGTGCTGTATGGCCGAGAGCTGTCTCATGAGCCAGGGGTGGGGAGGTCTTTAAACAAGACACCCAGTGGGTACATACAGAACATGGCTGGTACCTAGCCATGTCCCTCACTCCCAGGCTCACTTTGTGGAGAGATGGATGTAGGCCGTTGGGGAGATCTCATCCTGGGTCCCTGATGTGGAGGGACTATGACCCTGCGTGATGGGTGGGAAGGGATGGCCTACCATCAGCCTCCTTCAGGGATAGGGCCTTTCTCACTGAGCCTGCATCTTTCCAGAGCTCAGTCCCAGGCTCCCAGAGGTTTGTTGGGGTATTCTCTCTTGGACACTGTTGTTGTTCGTGCTCCATTGCTGTGAAGAGACACCGTGACCACAGCAACTCTGATAAAGGCATTGAGGGTGACTTATAGCTTCAGAGGTGCAGCCCATCATTGTAACGGCAGGAAGCATGGTGGCAAGTGGGCAGACATGGCGCTGGAGAGGTAGCTGAGAGTTCTACATCCAGACTAGCAGACAGCAGGAAGAGAAAGTGACACTGGGCCTGGCTTGAGCTTCTGAAGCCTCAGAGCCCACCCCCAGTGACACACTTCCTCCAACAAGGTCACAACTATTCCAATAAAGCCACAGATACTAATAGTGCCTTGTCCTATGGGCCTATGAGGGCCATTTTCATTCAGACCACCACAGACACCACGGCCTGAGTTTCCTCTCATCCTTCCGGGTTAGGAGATAATATGGTGGACGTGAGAACCTGGAACAAGGATGCTGGGGTCTGGGCGGTTTGATGAACTTGCCAGGCCCCATCTTCCTGCTTAACACAGCACTCGACCCCATTCCCAAGTGTTCTGCTGTTCTGCAGGATATGCGTTCAGAGGGCAGAGGTGGCAGCCTGTCCTTTGATACCCTGAACCTTGAGTGTGTCCCCAGCACGTCCTTTGTGTCTGCCATGAGTTTTACCTGTCACATCCATCTTGGAAAAGCCCAAGGACTCTCGGACCACTTGATATACTCAGACCTGGACTAGGCTGAGAGTGGGTGGCCCCGACTGTCTTCTCATGGGAGCTGCTCCCTGTTCCCATCCCAGGCTTTTCTCTCAGAAATGGGATTCTGGAGTTCCAGAAGTTTGCATCTCACACCCTCTTTCTTTTCCTTGTTTGTATTCCCAGGAGCCATGAGGTGCCCCATTCCTACTTCCTGTGCTGTGCTCTGGCTTCTCATGTTGGTGTCTGGATCCTGGGGTAAGTCCCTCTTACCTTCTCTGTAAGTCTCTCTGCTAATACCAGCCAGCATTGGGGAGGCTGCACTGGAGGTTGCTCAGACCAGTAGCCTGACTTTAAAGCTTTCGGGCCCCAGAGACCATTTTTGCCACGTGACTGAAGACATATGTCCCTCTCTAGGCCTCGGGTGGCCTCCTGCAGTTTGCAGAGGGCTGAAAATACTGGCTGTCCCCAGAGCCTGGGTCCCAGGAAGCCATGGAGGAGCCTTGAGAAGTTCTTAGATTCCATGATCTGTGACCATGAACTGTCCTTCTCCTGGGCTGTGGAAAGGGGTCACAGGTCTGTTCAGTGTCCCAGCTGGGTGATGTTGTGTGCATAGCATGCCACCTCTAGGGAGCAGAGGCATCAGTTCACATGCAGGGGGCTCAGTCCAGTAGGAGAAGGATGTGAAGGGTTAATACACAGCGAGCTGTGCAGGCTGTGCTCATAGGGACGTCCCTGGCCCTAGAGAAGTTCCTCAGAGGGAAAAGAGTCACTGGGCTGCAGGTAGTTACCACCTGGCTAGCAGGGAAAGCTGTTTATTTTGCCTAGAGGAAGGGGAGGGGGGAAGGGAGAAGGCATCCTGGACACGGGTGGGGAGTGGGTGGTCAGAATTTCTGTGGGTGGCCTGAGCACACGTATGTGATAGCCCAGAACGGTCCTTCTTTTAGGAATCTCCCCTCCTAGCGCCACTGGTGCCTACCAAGAAGACCTGGGCACCTTGTCCTTGCCTCTGGGCAGCAGATAGTAAGGAACAGGGAAGCTGCACTGAAGGAAGGCCAGTACCACAGGCATGCCATGCACAGTGTCTCCCAGGGCCAGGGTGTCCTCAGAGAACAGCTATGGGCACCACGTGCCTGGCGACACAGGCAAACACATTCCCACGGGGCCCCTCTCGGCTGCTTCCCTCCGGGGAGCTGTGGGGCTCTGGAGGGCAGAGTGCTGCCTCACGCTTGGTGGAGTTTCGCTAGCATCGTTTCCTCTCCTCCTCCCCATTTCCTACTTGAATGCCCCCAGCCGTGGGGAGCTCACGCCCATCCAAACAGCTTGGGACTTCATTCCAGTCTCACAGACTCTTAGAGACAGAGAGGACTTGTCTCAGGACCTCTTACGGAGGAGAGGCTGTGGATGGCCCAAGGTCATCCAACCTGAGTTTGTTTGCTTGTTAGTTTGTTTATTTTTAATCAGATGACCACCCCTCCTGGTCTGACCCATGCCGGACTCAGAACCCTTGTCTCTGCCTCTGTGGAACTTTCTTGAGCTACTCTGCTTCACTAAAGGTCTGCCTGTTAAAAGCCACACGTGTAACTGTATAGCAGGTTTGTCCCAGCTTGCTCAGGGAGATGACTGTCTCCCTTGAGCTTTCAAAGACCGTCCAGGTGTTCTGCACGCAGATTTTGCTCTCTGCCCCTGGTCTCCCTTCTTTTAGGAAGGCTTCTGAACCTCCCTAGACGGCACTTTTCCTTGTCTATAGTTCAGGGGCAGCATAGGTCGATCCTGTGAATCAATATAAACATCAAGTCCTCTGACTGGTACATCGGGTACTGGATGAATGCTTGCTCGACGCTTACCCTGTTGTTAGTAGTGCTATCTCTCTCTCACGGGGCACAGAAAACAGAGAAGCACAGCAAGTGGCCTGAGGTCACCCAGCAAATTCTATGGCAAAGCATAGGTGATCTGCCTGGGTGCTGGCTAGCTTTGCTGACCACATCTACGCTTGCTAAGTGGCCGAAGTTGCTCCTTTTAGTGTGGCGGGTGGCTGGTATTGACCCTGGGGGGTTGGTGCTGAAGAATGTGGGGCTTCCCATTTCCCTTGCCACTCATCTTCCTTTGCTAGCCCTTCTCTGGTTTCCAGACTGTCACATGGCCCTTCCCTGTTGGGGACCTGGCTCCCCAGAATGAACTGTTTGTCTATCCCTAGGAGGCAGAGGTGAGATAGGCCCTCAACAATGTTATACCCTCTCAGTCTGTCATTTCTTTGCTACAGCCTCCTGCCCCTTCCCCATCCTTGTCCCCATAGACCCCATAGGCCCCTCTGCTCTCTGACTGGACAAAGGCCCCAGTGAGCCTTCTCTAATCCTCCTCCAGCCTAGCGCCTGGGTGCTAGGTATGAGGAATCTTAGACATGGCATCCCTGAATGCCAGGAGGTCTATGAAAGAAAATTTAGAAATAAATCAAGCTGCTGCAGACAAGGTTTCCCTTGTCACTGATTTTCCACCCACAATCCTAGCCCACTATTGCATTCTTGGGGTGCCCAGGGCCCTCTTCTTCCTTATGTCAACCCCCCAAGGCCTGTAGCAGGCCTCAGAGTCCTTCCCCTCTGGACAGCACTCTTATTCATGCCAGGGTTAATGATAGCTACCACTTATTAAAGCTTGCTGCGTGTTAGGCTTAGCACTGGGCACCTTGTGTATGTAATCTCATTGAATCCCCAGGTTAGCTGTGAAGTAAGCCCTGTTATTATTGCCATTTTGCACACAAGTAAACTGAGGCACGGGAAGCCTTGTGCCTAGATGTAGGACAAGGAGGTTTCAAAGAAGATGAGGTGCCATTTTACCAACGTTTCCCGAGACTGCTGCTGTGAGCACAGACACATGGGTTTAGGCATGTGTACACATCTGAGGTGTCTATGTGAGCAAGGACACACATGTGCAGGTGCATATGAACATCTGAGGTGTCTATGTGAGCCTGGACACACATGTGCAGGTGCATATGAACATCTGAGGTGTCTATGTGACCGTGGACACACATGTGCAGGTGCATGTGCACATCTGAGGTGTCTATGTGACCGTGGGCACACATGTGCAGGTGCCTGTGCACATCTGGGGTGTTTCAGGGAGGGACACACATGTGCAGGTGCATGAGCACATCTGGGATGGTTCAGGGAGGGACACACGTGCAGGTGCGTGTGCACATCTGGGATGATTCAGGGTGGGTCACAATGCGCAGGTGCGTGTGCACATCTGAGGTGGTTCAGGGAGGGTCACAATGCGCAGGTGCATGTGCACATCTGGGATGAATCTGGGAGGGTCACAATGCACAGGTGCATGTGCACATCTGGGATGAATCTGGGAGGGTCACAATGCGCAGGTGCATGGGCACATCTAGGATGGTTCAGGGAGGGCTTCCTGGGAGAAGAGACATAGAAATGAGGTGAAGCTTGAAATTTAGGAAGTGAAATGGAAAAACCAGCAGTGCTGGCCAGGAAGAGTGAGGCCAGAAACAATCATAGTCTGGCTGTCTAAGCAGGAGGAGAAAGAGATGCCCAATCTCCTGCATGTCCCTAGTTCCCTCCCTGATGCCAGCTTCTCACCCTCTGGGAGTCTGGCATGAGTTTAAGAGTACCCAGGTCAGTAGAAAAGAGAGTGAGGGAGCTGTCCCTGCCCCTTGTAGGCCCCTGGAGCTCCCTGTAGGAACCCCTGTAGGAGGGACTGAACCACAGAAACTGACCTGGTCCCCCAATTTTCAGTGACTACAGGGTAAGTAGTCCCCTCAGCCTACTGAAGCCCCCAGGAAGAAGCAGAGAACTGGAGAAGCCAGCCATGGGGGAAGCTTGTTAGGGGCTTTGTGAAGTCCCCCAGTCCGAGCACATGTCACCTGACTCTTCCCATCCCCCACGGCACATGGTGCTGTCGGAGTGCCCCTTGGTTAACAGGGCACGTTTTGATGCCCGGGTGCCGTGTAGACCGAGATACTCCGGCCAGCCTCATTTCACACCCGGCTTTCTGTTACTGGATTGCGGTGATATGAGGGACTGTTACGGAGAAGCAGTTCCAGAGATAGTGGCTGCCACTACTGTCATCCCTGTTATTCTTCCCACAACAAACACGCTCTGAGGGCTTTCTAAAAACCAGGCCCTGCCGTGGATGCCAGGGTGACCAAGAGCAGCCAAGCCCTTGACCCTTTAGAGTCCACGTAAGTTCTACTTCAAGACATGCTGCCCAGTGGAAATCCACCATAGCCCACGGGTGTGAGCTTGGGATTTGTAGGAGCCATATTAGAAAAGTAAAGAGAAATGGTGAAATTCATTTTAATAATATATTTTACTTCATCTAAGATATTCCAAGTTATATTCCAATGTGTCATCGATATTAGAGGTTAGCTAAGATGGTATCCACAGATTTGGGTGGGGAGGCAACACCTTAAAAGTCATGTATGCATTTTATGCTAGTGCCAGTGCCCGGCAGCCACTTGTGACCGGGCTGCCCATCTTGGGAAGCTGATGTGGCCCACGTTCACTCTGTGTCACCCAGTAGGATACAGAAAGCTGGCGGGGGCCACCAGGCTGACACCCTTGTCCTCTGACTTGCAGGCCAGGTGAACCGACTACCGTTCTTCATCAATCACTTCTTTGACACCTACCTGCTGATCAGCGAGGACACACCTGTGGGTGAGTTGGTACCTGGGCTGGCGGGAACTTGGGGAGTATAGGGTGATGGACCTTCCATAAGTGGAAGGGATCTTGAAGGTTGCGATCACCTCCAGCCTGCCTTGGAATGTTCCTTGTGTTTGGATGCCGAGGGAGGGGTCAGGACCCTCACTACCCCTCCTAGCGACCCATTTGAGCTAAGGGGTATTCTAAATAACGTGGCTTACTACTGCCCCCACTACCGCTTTCCCATCTGGGACAAGTTTCATCCTTGTAGAATGGCTCATTTCTGTTCTGTTTCAAGCCTTTGTGGGTACTTGAAGAAGGCAGCAGGTGTCTTTGTTTCCTGGCCCTTTGTGCTTTCTCTGTGATGACATAATTTTCTGAAATGAGCTTGCTGGGTTTTGTCATTAGCTGTAGGTGACTTTGAGCATCCCGTGCCCCTCCAGGACCCCGATCCAGTTACTTCATCACAAGTCTGTTGTGTGTGACTTCCTGGTATGGCTCTAACAGCGGTAGATTGACGTCTGTGCTTACAGCTCCAAGGCCCCAGCTGAGCTCCAGGAACCCTGAAGCTTGTCAGAAAATGAGATTGGATTGTGGGTACTCGTCTGTAGCTGTGCCAATGACTACCAAAGGCTTAGCCCCCTTTCACGGTGTGGGGATATTATATGCGAGTCCCTTGAGGGTCCCATGGAGTTGCTTGCTCTCCTCAGGGCTTGGTGGGGAAGTTTGTAGTCCTTGGATATGTCACGTGTTTGTAATATTTTGAGGGTGTGTTCATTTGGCATGTCCCTCATATAGTTCTGGTACAGACTGGGTCTTAGTCTGGGTCACTATTACTGTGACCAAACACCATGACCAAAGCAACCTGGGGAAAAAAGTGTTTATTTGGCTTACTAACCCACATCACAATCATCATCAAAGGAAGTCAGGACAGGGACTCAAACAGGACAGGAACCTGGAGGCAGGAGCTGATGCAGAGGTCATGGAGGAGTGCTGCTTACTGGCTTGCTCAGCCTGCTTTCTTATAGAACCCAGAAGCACCAGTCCAAGGATGGCACCACCCACAACGGGCTGGGCTCTTCCCCATCAATCATTAATCAAGAAAATGCCCTATAGAGTTGTCTACAGTCTGATCTTACAGAGGCATTTTCTTAACTGAGGTTCCCTCCTCTTAGATGACTGTAGCTTGTGTCAAATCAACACAAAACTAGCCAGCACAGACTGGTGTGAGCAAGACGGTACGGACCCTAGAACGTGTGTCTAGTCCCAGCATGTCCAAGCCTTTGCCATTGCAAAGTAACCGTTTCATCTATAAAGTTCAAGCTTCAAAACCACGTGGTTGAATCACACAAACAAAACCAAAGGCAGACAAACAAAGGCAAAAACAATCTGTTAATGCTTTTAGAAAGTGTTACGGTTTTGTGTTGAGCCCCGTTCACAGCTGCCCTTAGTTGCATGAGCCTCATGGGGACATACATGGCAGCAAATACACAAGTGGCCTGCAGTGTGGATCACCCTTAGGACTTCCGGTCCCTTCCATTCTTACTGTTTCTCCTTGTGTCTGATATATACCTAGATGATTGCCTATGCCAGCCCTGAATGCTACGGCCACAGAGGGGTATCAGGCAGATTGAAGAAATCAGGGCCCTGGGTGACCGGGACTGAGCGAATGTCTGGTGTGGTCCCTAGGGTGATGAGAGGAGGTGGGGCCGAAGTGCGAGGGGGGTCCATCCCTTGCCTTCACCTACTGTTTGCATGGCTGGCTTTTGAACCTGCTCCTGTCACCTCGCCCACAGTGGGCAGTCCTCTGTGGCGGAGGGTATGCATTGACACAGCTGACAGCAGAAGCTGAGGGGTGACCAGCTACGAACTGATTCTGGTGCCGGCTGAGAAAGGCAGAGGGATCTCCTGAGGGAGCAGGGCTGGCTGCGTTCTGCCTTGTCACTCTGCGGGGCCATGGTCGTTTGGCATGCCCACTGTGCAAGGAGGATGAGTGTAGACAGAGTGGGCACTGATGGTAAGGAGTCCTAGGCTGCAGGTCCGTCAGGAGCCGTCCAGCGGGCCCCGTTCCTGTTACCTTTGGCTGCAGCCCTGGCTTGTCTTCTGCAAATGCCAGCATTGATTGGCTCCTGGGAGTCCCTCCCAAGCACTGGAGCCCCTTGAAGGCTACTCTTGGCAGCCACCGCAGGAATGGCTGTCTAGTGCTGTGGTATCAATCCTGGCTCTGGGGAGCTTAGGGACAGCTCTGATGTTCCCTCTTAGGAAGGGTACCAGCGACTTTTTAACTTCCCCCTTTCTTTTGTTTAAGGATCTGGACAACAGGGCCTTCACCTAGAAATCAGAAGCCAAGATTTTGGTCCTTAGTTCTGTGACCTTGGACACAAATTCACTGTCCTCTGGTTCTCTATTTCTATTTCAGTGAGGAGAGATTGAGAAGATATTGGAAAGTTGGGTCTAATGGAATGTGTTCTGGCTGTGCCTGTTTCTAGGGTCTATGATAATGCCTGAGTCTCTTGTGGAATTTTGGCGCTCATATGGCCTGAGCTATTCACAGGGTAGGTGTGGCATTCCATGGATGTGGCAGGCATGCATACAGGGGCCTGGCCCTTGCTTTCTATGTGGAAAGGGAAACACCTTAGGGACTTGACTTTGATGTCTGACCGCTTACAACTGCCTCCTCTGTCAATCTGTACGCCAGTCTGAAATGGGTGATGGACTATCCCCCTCATGGGCCTGATGGGAAATGAACTTACTTTAAACATCACTAACCCCAAAGCTACGCTTTCACACCTAGAATGTCATATCCCTAGAGGCAAAACTCTGTATGGCCCAGCAGTGGTCACTGAGGCTTCCTGCCAACCAGAGGCCTGCAAGTGACTGCTAAACACACGGAGAACATGGCTCTGGCATGCAGGACAATGCCAGAGCCCAAACCAGGTTGAGCGTCAGCTCTCCCACTGCCAGAGCTGGGGGCAGCTGGGCTGTCTGCTTCTGGGTTATGCTATGTGGCTTTGACTTGGACCCCTGGGGACGGGGCTTGCGATCCTACAAGGTTCCTCCATGGAAAAATTCGGGAACAAAATTTCCTTCTTAATAATGATACAAAACCTGCTTCCCCAGAACTCTTACCCACTGGTCTAATTCTATCTGCTGAAGCCTTCAAACAAACCAAAGCAAAATAAAACAAGAACAAACAAACAAACCCACAACGATAATGGAATGCAAGTGATGTAGGTAGAAGTTGTTCTTTTAACAGCCACACGTACTAAGTCTCAAGCAGTGCCCTAAGTGGTTTTATGTATCAGTTCATTAGAAAACAAAACCAGCCCCCCTTTAGGGTATCTGAGGAAGGGCTCCACAAAGGGCTCTTTTGTTGTGTAGTTTCTGGTAATGATCTCCCCAGGGTTAGAGATTGGCCTGCTACCTGCCCAGTGTTTCATCCTTTGCCCTCAATTTCCGAGTGGCATGTGGCAGGGGAGGGGATGGGAGGGCAGAGTGTGGAAGCCACGTGTTGTTGCTATCTCTGCCATTCCGGGCTCCCGTTCCCTCTGCCTGATTGTCTTTTTGAAGACCATCTCCTAGCCAGAGAAGACAGGAGCCAAATGAAGTCATTAAGTAGATCAGCCTTGCTCTGGCTTGTCCACACAGCCCCATTTCCCATGGCAGGGCCCCTGTCTGTATGGGTCCTGCTGTAGATGTGAACATCAGTCTCAGGGATCAGGGCCTGGGCAGAGTGACTGGGGGCCAGAACAGATCTATGGCTCCATTTTTGGTCAGGTCAGTGACCATCAAGTATACCTGGGACCGGCTATGGGCCATCAACAGACATCAGGTACCTGAAGCGTGAGATGGTTGCTGACTCCAGCTTGCCTTAAAAGTCTATCCCCTAGGTACCCATATGGATGGCGCTAAGATCAGCAATAAGCCAAGTCTGGTGGGGTAGGCTCACCGCCCCAGTACTTGGGAAACTGAGACAGGAGGATTGTGAATTCAAGGACAGCTTGGGCTATCGATCAGGACCCCTGATCAAGGAACAACATAAAGATCACCCTCACCCTCTCTCTATGCTGCTGAATCCATGGCTAACTCTTGGTCTGCGGGAATCCTCTCCCATCTTCACAGGCTTCTTTCCTCCATCTCTGTTGGTCCCTAAGCATCAGCTCCACCTCTCCACCTTGGAGGACCTGGGACTCAGCTCTTGCGTCTCTTTTCACATCTACGTTCCCATGACTTATGGTACATTCTCGGTCTCCTTTCTGGGTCCCTCCAGGCAGTGTAGCAGGCTTTCTCTTATGCCTGGTTACCCTCTCGGCGACAAGCATGGCTGTTTATTTCTCTCCTGTCTTGGATTATGGATGCTTCCAGGTGGACAGTGCTAAATCCATGTCTCCATACCCTTGCCCTGGGCCTGACATATGTCTGGAACTTGGAATGTCTTAGGAATATCTGTGTCTTCAAGTCGGTGTGAGGATCTTCTAAGGCTGAGGCTGTGACTGGCTTCCTCACAGAGCATCAGGCATTGCTTCCCTGACAGTGTGTGTCAGTGATCGTGGAGATAGTGGTTTGGAGAGTGGGCCCAGGAGAGTCTTCCCCCAGATGGCACAGACGCTAAACGTGCCTGTGCGTTTGAATGGTCTGACCCACATCATGTAAAGATGGCGATTTTTATCATCCCAGCTGCCTGCTGGCGCTGCATGTAGCATATTTGCCGGAAACCCTTGGGACATAGAGCATGGCTAGCCCAGGGAGGGACCCAGCTAGGCTTGGAAAGACCCAACCTACCCAGCTCCTGGTGGGGTCTAGAGGGAGTAGAGCCACTTGTATTGTCTGCTACCTTCAGAGCTCAGGCCCTGAACTGTGTGATTATCTCCAGCCTGTAAGTGCCCACAGCCCAAAGCTTCCCAAGGAAGGAGTAAAAGTGTCTGCCACCACCTACTTCCCTCTCCCCACAGATACCTGCTCTTTGGCCATAGCCAACTGCTTGGAACCCAGAACTGCATAACCTACCCTATTGCTAAGCTTTCGTAGAGGCTGTTCCTCCAGTGCTGGTTTCTTTCCCAGCCTGGTGAATCCCTGCTCACTGCCCAGGCCACCAGTCCCAGAGAACTGCGGCCTCCCCTCTCTCATGCCTGTCAGCTTTGTTATTTGGCTCTGTTCAGCACCTCGGGGCTTTTGTCCCCACTCTTTGTGTGTAGCTCCCCACAGGGTTGTTAGTGTTTACATATTAATTTTATTAATATCAGCATGACGATTAATGATCATTTTAGTATTTAGGTATGGTATGAGATTGTGGAGCGGTGGCATTTGCTGCGGCATATTGACTCCTGGCCTCCTGCGGACTCTTGCTAAGCACTTTAGCTGTGTGACCCCTCATGGATTCGCCATAAGCCCCCCCAAGATGTCTCGTTATCTCCGCTTTGCAGCTGCCTTTCCCCAAGTGCGGAGCCCCGCTCAGAGTGGGCCGGGGGTGCCGGTGATGGGAAGAATGGATGAATGGGTGAATGGATGACTGTTGAGCATCTGGCCAGCTCTTTTCCCTTGGCTCCCCATCCCTCCATTTGTCACCGGGGTGGATTCACAGGGAGCTGACTTTCCCAGGCAGCCCCTCAGCACCCCCAAAGTGTCTTGAGTCACAGCGAAGGTGATAATGCCTACGCTAATCACCTGCACGAGGAAATTAGTCTTGTCAGGAGCCATTAAGGTGGGAGCTCGGGAGGCATTAGGATGGAGCGGACCCAGGCAGCGCCTGGCACTGCTGACAGTTGGCACTGATTAATTTTTCTGCAAACTCCATCAATGCCCAGCTGTTTCGTCTGGACCTGGGGAAAGCAATTTTCAGGTGGGCAGGCCCCGCTGCAGCGGTCTTACACATGGAGGAGCTTATGCCTGCCTGCCACTCTTGACATCTCCCAGGGAGTGGTGGGAGAGGAGGGGGTGATGGCACGGCTGGCTGGGATGGAGGGACCAGAATATGAGCTGGGACACAGGACAGTGGAGAAGGAGCTTCTGCAGCGAGAGAGCATTCTGGGACAAGTTTGGGCCTTTAGGACTAGATTCAACCCCAGTAGTGTGAAGGGGCTCTCCCTTCTTGCTGGGCCGCCTTCCTGTGGCTCTTTAAAGGGGCAGACAAACATCTCTCAGGAGAGGGAGGGCAGCCACAGGGAGACCATTATTTCTTTTTGCTGCCCCGGACAGTTCCTGAGGACTGACGCAGGCCTTCGTGGGGCTGTGGACTCTCACAGTGAGGACGGCTAAGCAAACTGCTGGAGCGGCAGGGTAGACAGATGTGAGGGGCTGCCGGGTCCTGACGGTCTGAGGGGCATGTGCTGTATGTGGCTCCAGCCTTGCTGCCGGCAGTTAGCACAGGGCAGTGACCCTGTGAATGACAGCAGTTAAGAGACTAGGGTGGGCAGGATGGAGGGAGAGGTCAGAACCCTTGCTGACATGAAGGTTGGGCCTCACCTGTCTTGGGGGCCAAGAGCCTGGATTTCTTAAATTCACCCTCACCCTGCCCGAGGACTCCTCAAAAGGACCACTGGGAACCCAGGAGCCCTTAGAGGGACAGTTCTGTAATCACTGCTTCAGTCGACACGGTCCCACTTTACAGATGGAGAAAGTGAGGCCTGAACCGTTACGTGTGAGGATCTTTGTGGGCACCGTCCAGGAAGACGCCATGACTGTCCATGTCACAGGAAGGCTCCAGGCCTCTCAAAATTGACTGCAGCCCCGGACCTAGTCTGGGGGTGAGGGGGACAATCTGTCTAAGTGGGCATAACCATCACAGTGAGCTATTTCATCACTCTTGGCCCAGGCAGCCCATACAGTTGGCCAAGCCAATGCTGTGGGGGGGGGGGCAGAGCCGAAATAGCAGTGGGCACTAGACCACATAGAGAGACAGGAATGTTTTATTTTATTCTTTATTTATTAATTTGGGGTTCTATATTGACATAAACTCAGGCTGGTCTTGAGCTTATAGTAACCCCTCCGGGCTAGGCTTACAGATTTGAGCCACCATGTCTGGCTACTGAGGACCACTGTATATTGCATTGGTTTGTGGTCTTGGGATAACCCCCAAGACCATGTTGTTATCATCAGTGGACCATCTTCCCAGTGATGGGAACACCACCTTAGGCTATGAGCTATAATTTTATTTATTTATTTATTTATTTATTTATTTATTTAGACAAGGACTCACTATATAGCTATGGCTAGCCTGCAACTCACTATGTAGGCCAGGCTAGCCTTGAACTCACAGAGCTCTGTGTGCTTCTATCTCCCAAGTGCTGGGATTAAAGGCATATACCACCATGCCTGGCTTTTTTTTTTTAAACTTTATCTTGCCATTATGTTAAGTGTGGAGGAAAGCTGCCGGAAAAGTTCCGAGAGTCCCCATCATCCAGTTTCTCTTGCCATTAACGTCTTGCACAAATATGATACAATTATGGAAAACAGGGACAGAACATTGCGATGATGCTGTTAACGATTAAGTGTGTTTACATTTTTACCAGCTTGCCCAGTAAACGAAAATTCCCTCTTTTCCTGCAGGCAATATGATTTATCTTAAATTCGTGTTTTAGCTGTGGTAATATTTGGGCAAATTGACTCTTGCCCGGGAGCCTTGGATATCTGTACACACACACACACACACACACACACACACACACACACACACACACACACACCAGACTTTCCCTTGAATATTTTACATTTTTTGGGTGCTGTTGCAAGCTCCATATCCCTGTCTCAAAGGAGTGAGCTGGTCAGGGGGCAACAGACAGAAAGGGAGAGAAAGCACCTATTCTAACATGTGTTAGTGCTAAGGAAGAATAATGGGCTTTGACGCAAGTTCAGGTCAGGGACAGAGAGAGTGGTACTACCAGCCTGTACTGTGTATCTACTCTAACCCAGGCCCAGAGGCCACAGTGAACTCCCAACAGAGGTTCCTCACTGTCATCTTCAAGGTTCTCATTCAAGAACAACGTAACTGAGTTACAAACAAGAAAAGAAATCACAAAAATAAATCTTATAATGCATTTTGTACATTTGCAGTTTCACGTTGGGCTGCTTTCATAGCCCTGGGCCATAGGTTGATCCTTATTAGGACCTCCTTAGGGCAGTTTGGAAATCACTGTTCTGCTCAGTCATTTTTTAGCAATGCAGAGAGGAGCAAGCGAGGAGAGAGCTCGCCCCAGGTGCCTGGGAGTCACTGGTGGCTGTGGTCTGCCCTGACAGTGTAGAGAGGACCAGGTCTGGGGGAGCAGCAACGTCCTGGGCTGCAGAATCAGTGTGGCTTGGGACTTGTAGTTCTCAAAATAGGGCTCCAAAACCATTGCTTCTCTGCCCTGGGGGCTGAGTGACTGAGCAGAGGCAGTTGGGGTCTCCCACACCCTCTTGTGGTTGGCAGTAAGGGAAGAAGGAAGTCTGTCCTGTCTGTACAGGTGACCAGATCTTGAAACCCAAGACCTCTGGGCCTGGGGTCTTTTGACCCCTTGGAGGATGTCCCTCTTCGTTCTGGGAGGTGGGAGTGAGCAGTAGAACCCGAGAGAAGGGCTGCCACTCCTGTGACCTTTCTCTTCCCCAGGGTAGCCCAGAACTCCCACAGAGGTGTGAGACAAGATCATTGGCCTCACAGGGACCTGGAGGGTGCAGCTACTCCTAGCAGGCTCTAGACCAGCACACCTGGAGCTGGGGGCCACCACGGCTGTGCACTGCCCATGGGGAGGGGTGGGAGAAGGGAAGGGGCAGGTGTTTAGGATGCCACCGTAATAATACTAATGATAACGAGGATGGCCACCTGTTGTGTGGGCAGGCTGTGAATGGCACACACTCAGCACCTGTGCCAGGCTGTGCTGGGGGGTGGGGGCAAGGGACGCAGATCACAGATGACTGGGGAAGTGGTAGCTATCTCTTATTACACATGGCTTTGTCTCGAAATATACCGCTCCACCGGCTTTGTATAGCAAGCGTCGAGTATCAGACTCATACCCCGTTATGTAGATGAAGAGGCAGAGGCTCAGAGAAGTTAACATACGCAAGGTCACATGACGTGTGCAGGATGGAGTTGGACTTGACCCCGGTGTGGCCGGAGTCCCAGCCCTGTGCACTTAAACTACCCGTCTCAGATTCTGCGCAAGTCTTGGCTTTTAAGAATCCCTGGCTCAGAGGATGGATGTTCACCCACCCCATAATAAGTGACCAGCTCACTCCAGGGAGCCATGAGCTTCAGAGTGATGCTAATGCCCTGAGAAGGGGGGAATTTATCCAGGGACTGAGGGTCAGAGAAAGTGTCTCAGGGGAGATGGCAATGAGGATTTGCTTGTGGTCAGCTGAAGCCACAGGAGGGGTACTGCAGAAGGTGAGCAGACAGGTCAGTCACCAGAGGGCCAGTTGGGTGTTAGATGGGAGTTTGAGCTGTTGTGATTGAGAGAGAGAGAGAGAGAGAGAGAGAGAGAGAGAGAGAGAGAGAGAGAGGCTACTATGGTGATTGGGTCTCATAGCTAGGTGGCCTGTATGACCTCACCAAGAGTGACAGGCGCCCGTGCTATTGTGTTTTCTCTAACAGATGTGGAAACCTGCTAGGTGCCCACAGCCCCTCAGATAATTGCCAGAGCTGGGCTTCTACTTTCCTCTCTGCTCCCCCGCAGGATTGGTAGGATCCTCTCTGAGCCCATCACCCTGGAATGAGGCTCAGTGGTTGAGCAAGTGTAGGGCCACTCCCTGTGGGAAGAGCCTTGCACAGACCCTGGGCTCTGGCTCTGTCTATGCAGCAGTGTGAACTTAGGGACTTCTGATTCCTGGGCCATCAGGCCTTCGGACCCATGGAAGATGAGCATCCTGGTTGGCCACACCCCTTGGAGTCGTGTGTAATGGCCCAGGGAAGAGGAGGTTCGTTAGGCTACAGGCCCTTGGGTCTCTCTTTGGGAATGAGAGCTGGAGATGAGCTCGGCTATTGGTGAGAATGCTGAGCTTGCAGAGGGCCTGGAACACTAGAGCAGAGGGCTCTAGGGAACTGGCGGAGGTATAATTTACAGGCGCTGAAACCCTCCAGCTGGCGGCCGAGACCCAGGCAGGCAGAGGCGACTTTGAACCTGTCATCACTGTTCTCATCCCTACGGTGCTTTATGAGCCTCCAGGGACACGTGCCTGACAGTCAGCCCTTGGCCAGAAACAGGCCAGTGTCTGGGAAAACTGTCCCCAAACTCTTTATCTGGTGCCTTTGCCCTCCTCTCCTTCCAGACCTGAGCTCTACATCCCGAGATCCAGAAGTGGAGGCTTGGGTCCTGGATTCAAATCTCAGCTCTGTTGCTTGTTAACTGTGTGACCACAAACAAGCTCCTTACCTCCTCTGAGCCTCAGTTTCCCTATCTGAAAATGGGAAGGATCTCACTTGCTTGGAAAGTTCCGCAACTTAAGATACAGCTTTGGAAATGAAATCGCTGTGTGGAGCGGGTGCTGTTTTAAGTGAGAAATCTGTCTTCAAAGCCCCCCTCCTCCTCAGCTCATCTTCAGCAAATATGGACTGTGCCACCAGATCTTTACTTCTCTCTGACTCAGTTTACTCCATTAGAGAACGTGGGTCATGATTTCACTGCATCTCCTAGGTATCTGCAAGGCTTTGGTGCATAGGGAGGACCTGTATGGAGCAAGAATAACAGCCATTATTACTGCCATCTTTATTGTTGGTCAGTTCTTCTCCAAATGGCGATTCACAACTGCTGGTAGGGATCATAGCTGAGCCCAGAGCCCTCTGGTTTGACTTCATGCATCATTCCTAAAAGGGACGTTTCCACTGCCTGAGGCTCCTGGCAAGAGCAGGAAAGTCCCCCTGAAACAACTCCCTGTCATCCTGTGTCTGTTGCAGTGGGGTGACAGTTTTGTGTCTCCTCCAGCAGTGAGATTCACCCCCAGCTCGGCCTGCCTCATCTGAGACTCCTACCGTCTGCAGTTCGCTCCACAGTTCCCGCTTCCCCAGAGGCCCTCTTCAGAGGATAGCTGTGTAAGCCCACAGAGGCCCAGCCTGGAATCTGCTCTGCTGACCTTGGTGATGTCCAGTTCTTGTGGCCTGCCCCTCCTGGGGACCGATGTCACCTCCCTCCTCCCTCCCAGGAATGTCTAGACTTTGTGCTGAGAACCTTCACCTTGCCTTGCCTACTCTGTCCACATAGCACCCTGTGGAAGAGGTGGCTATGGAGCCTATGGTACAGATGAGGAAACTGAGGCTAGAGCACTTGTCAATGACACACGTCAGTGAGTGCCCTAGCTAGACACAGTCCAGCTCTCCCTAGGTGGCCGGTTACCTGCGGTCTTTGGAAGAGGTTAGAGTGGGCATAAAGGAGGCCCCAGCTTTCTCTGAGCAGGGTGCTCATCCTGCCCCCTGCTATGGCCTCTTCCTCATTCACCTTCATGCCACAGTAGACAGAGGGGCCAAGGACCTCCAGTCTTGGTCCCCTCTGCCATTGGTAGATAGAGGCATGCCTCGTGTCACAGTACTGCCTGGGCTGCCATCCCGGGCTTTTGAACTGCTGGACCATGTGCAGTGGTGAAGTCAATCTCCTTTGACAACTGAGTTAGCCCTTGGCCAGGTAATTCAACGTGTGTGGTGCCGTTGAATGAGATGGGGAGGTGGGGTTGTTTGGCACTAGGACTACTCTGCCATGCCTCTGGGAGCTCTTGGGAGAAACTGCGCTGTGGATAACTCAGGCCTGACAGAGAGGGAACATCTGTCTCTTGTGGTCTCTGGGAGGCAGAACCAATGAGGCCTGTGTATTCTGCTTGTCCAACCTGGGCCAGCAAGCTGCTTCTAGTCTCCTTACAGTGTGATGGGTGCCCCACCCTACTCCTCTCAGCTCCGCTTCTCACCTATGCTGTCCCAAATGTGAGATGGAGCAGTGGTCACCTCTGGCCTCTGGCTGCCACAGAGGGAGCAGGCCAGAGGCTGCAGGTGCATTGGTGTTTTCTGATACTGTCTACCGTGGGTAGTCCACCTCATTGCTGACGACGCCACCTCTGCAAGTTGGTGAATTCCCTGGAAGAACAGGATTCGGACACGCAGGGACTTGGGGCACTGTCAGGGAGATGACACATAGTGGTCTGAGGGCAGGGGAACAGGCCAACTTAATCAGGGTCACCTGACTACATTTTGCAATCAACCACAGCTCCTGAACCCCCACAGCCCACTGCATTTTAGGAAACTGTTGAGAAAGTTGTGACTTCTTTGAGGCAGGGCCCAGAGCAGGAAATCATACATGGCTCCCTTCCCTGCCCAGTGTGACCAGAAATGGGCATGGCCCATAGTGGGGCTGATGCAGTGATTTCAGCATCTGTTCCAGCCTAAGAACCCACTCATCCAGCCTGCCACAGACTTTGGCTAGATGGATTTTCTGAGGACGGGGTGTGTGGGGAAAGAGGATAAGTGGCCTGCAGACACAGAAGCATGGTACAGGTGGTAGGGCTCCTCACAGCGAGACAGCGACATCAGAGACCTCAGGGGCGTGGTGCTGGGATGAAACCAGCCTCCTGCCATCTGTGGTAGTCTAGGTCCCTTCCATGACCCACACTCCTTTCTGTGCCTTGCCTCAGGACAGAATGTGGTCTGAGGTTGAAAGCCACTCTTGTGGCATTTCCAACAGAGTTGATCCTCATCCTGTGGTCCAGAGAGAACCCAGCTTCAGGGACCTGGCGGTCTGATCCCAGAATGAGGGTTCAAGTCTGAAGTAGTAGTTTCTTTCCGGCTGTGTGGCCCTGTGAAGGCTGCCTCAGTTTCCCCATCCTATAATCTAGGCACAGCAGGCCTCTGTTAATGTATCCCTTGCCTGTGCCCAGCAGGTCTGACAGAGGAGGCTTAAGACCCCCCTCTTTCCACGTTGCTGTAGAGCTAGCAGTCCTGACCCCTCATTTTTGACTTAGAGAATCTGGTTGGGTCTGAGATTCTCTAATGTTGCTGTTGTGTGGAGGGGTACAGACCCCATCTGGGCTACTGTGTTGGCCATGCTGCTCCCCTGAGTGGCAGAGTCCTGCCTTGGCCAGGCTGGTTGCCTCTCAGCCCTGGGCAGCATTTGCCCTTTAGAGCAGCGGTTCTCAACCTGTGTGTTGTAACCTCTTTGGGGTTCAGATGACCCTTTCACAGGGGTCACCTAAGACCATTGGAAAACACAGATATCTACTTGATGATTCATAAAGTAACAAAATTGCAGTTATGAAGTAGCAATGAAAACAGTTTCATGACAGAGGGTCACCGCACCGTGAGGAACTGTATTAAAGGGTGACGGCCTTAGGAAGGTTGAGAATCGTTGCCTTAAAGCATGGTATGGGATCCCTGGGGCCTGTCTGCCTGTCTCACAGTCTTGCAAGCCTCCTGCTTGGGACAGATTGCCGACTTTCGCTCAGCTGGAGTGCCTCCCAGGTACCAGATGTGTCAGTGAGGAAGGATGCTGGAGAGATGATTCAAGGATGGTTAGCATGGCTTGCCGCAGCCTTGCCTCATGTGTTTACAGAGTGGTCACCCCACAGTCCGTAATCACTCCTGACAGCCTTCATTAAACACACGGGGGCAATTTATAGTCAATTACGGTGCAGAGAGCCGCTTCCTTCTTCAGGCGCCCCCACTGACACCTGTCACCAAGGGAGTCCCAAGGAATCTGTGGATTGTGTGGAAGTGGGATGTCGTAGAGGGGGTGGTGGCTTCTGAAGCTGGGGAACCCCATCCTCTGAGTCTATATCAATACCACGGCCTCAGCTCCTGGCTAAGCACTCCCATAAATTGTGAGAGCCTCAGTCTTCTTGACTGCGCAGTGGGGCTGTTGTGTGTGGTTCCCAGCGTTTTATGATGTTGGGGTGATATAATGACTGTGACGTGCTGGGTGGTTGGGATGGTTGTCTCTGTCCCAGCTGGGGATGTCCCCTCCCGCTATGCAGAACATTGCTACAGACCAGAAGCTGTGTAGGTGACAACAGCACCAAGTCTTCACTGGTCTCACTAAGCCTCTTTCTCAGGAAGAGGAGGTGGAAGGTGAGGGGTGTGTGTGTGTGTGTGTGTGTGTGTGTGTGTGTGTGCGCGCGCGCATGTGCACATGCGGGCTCTTCAAGACAGGGCCTCTGACCCCAGAGAGCTAGGATCCCGGGGTGAACAGTCTTCCCCCTTAAGTTTAAAGAGAATGAAGATGCCCTCCCCTGACTCCACGGAAGATGAAAATGGCCCCGTTGGAAGCTGTGCTCACACTCTTAGCTTGGGCATCTATGTGGTGGGCTGGAGAAATCAGGCAACAGAATGGCATTGCCTTTCAGCCCCCGAACGTAAATATCTGGGTCTGTTTGAAAAGTAGCGTGTTCTGAAATTAGATCGGAAGTTGTATAGAAAAGACAGACTGCCAGGACCCCCAAAGGGGCTCATCCCTGCCTCAGCCTGGTGCCCTCACTCACAGTGCTGACATATGGACGCTGACACATGACACATGCCCGGCACAGATCCTGGCACACTGTCAAGGCTGCTAAATCTCAGCTTCCCTGCCCCCACCCACTTCCTGGCAGAAAACGACACCTTTCTCCTGAAATAATATTCTGCCTAGCTCTACGTTCATTAAAGGGATGGTGGGGGGCTAGGCGGGGCTACCCCCTGCTTCCCCCCTTCTCACCCAGGCAGGCTCTCTTCTCGGCATCTGTGTGTACGGCTGAGAGGGTGGAGAGCATGGGAGGTTTGTGAAGGATGAAGGAGGCTGTTTTCTCCTCCCTTTCCCCTGCTTCTTTCCTCTGTCATAGATTTGGACATTGACTGTCTATGACCAAGTGGCAGGATGGGTGAAGCCCCAGGGTGTCTGCAAGAGGAGGAACCCCGAGGCCAAATGTACCTTGATGGTAGTGGGCCTGCTTTCCCTGAATTGGGGCCGCCAACCTCCCATTCTTCGTCCCTTCATTCAGAGCTGTGATCTGTCATCCACAGATCACTAACTTGTCAGGTGGGTATTTATGCTTCTGTGGGCAGAAGAGGAGCCACGTACCTGCTGTGGTCATAGAACTACTAACAATGGAAGTGGCACTATGGTCTATGATGGTCAGGCAGCAGGGACCTAGATGGTCAGATGGGTCCTGGTTCCATTAGACCTGCTATCTTGTCTGGGTGCTTAGGTTCTGGAGACCCTCAGGAATCTGTGCTGAGTACTAGTCTCATCTAAAAGTAATTCTGTCCCATATCTGCTATGTCAGAGCCTTCCGAAAGCTCCCCTGGCTGGGCAGTGCTGGCGCACACCTTTAATCCCAGCAGTTGCGAAGCAGAAGCAGGTGGATCTGCAAGTTCGAGGCCAGCCTGGTCAACAAAGTGCGTTCCAGGACAGCCAGCGCTATTTAGAGAAACCAGGTCTTGAAGAACAAAACAAAACAAAAACCCCAAATGCTCCCCTGGGTGGTACTGAGTGGGCTGAGCACTTGGGGATGGAGAGAGCAGTTTGGTATTGCAGGGCAACAGGCCTCTCTCATGGGTGAGTGGTTCATTGTTGGGCCATGTGTTGCCATGTGTCCCTCACTGGTGGCAGCTAGCTCCTCTTGCCAGTTAAAATAAAAATTAATAACAGAAAAGGGAGTCACTTAAAGTCCCCTTGTATTCTAACACCCCTGAATTCAAATCTCCCTTCCTGCAGCCCGTCTGTGTCCTGTAGAGTTAACAGGAACTGGCATTGTGGATTAGTTACTGTTCCTGTTGTTGCAATAAAATGTCTGACCAAGGCTACTTAAGGAAGAATTTATTCTGGTTCACAGTTTGAAGAGATACAGTCAGTCCATCAGCTGGTCACGTTGTAACATTGTATCCAACAGTCAGGAAGGAGAGAGAGAGAGAGAGAGAGAGAGAGAGAGAGAGAGAGAGAGAGAGAGAGAGAGAAATGGACAGTGCGCAGCTAATTTTATCCTTTCTACTCAATGAGGGATCTCAGCCCGTTGGATGGTACCAACCACATTTAAGTGAATGTTACCACTTTAATAAACCCGGTCTAGAGATTACATGCAGACATGCCCAGAAGTTTGTCTTCTAGGTGTTTCTAGATCTTGTCAAGTTGATAGCAATACTAGCCATCATCCTTGTGTAGGTGCCAAGTCTTTATGTTCCTCTTCTCTCCCAACCTTCATGACCCCTGTGCACATGGCTGCCAGAGCTGGCCTCCGTGTTGTTGGCATGAGATACTTTGAGCACATGGGGACAGTGTGACACTGTGCTGTGCCAATCAGCTCTCCCTACTGCAGAGATGCCTCAGATAAACACATTGTATGAAAAACAGGTTTATTTTTAAATTTTTATTTATTTACTATGTGTGTGTGTCTCTCTGTGTGTGTGTGTGTGTGTGTGTGTGTGTGTCTGTGTCTGTGTGTCTGTGTGTCTGTGTCTGTGTCTGTGTCTGTGTCTGTGTCTGGGCACTATGTGCATGTAGTATCCTTGGAAGCCAGAAGAGGGCATCAGATACCCTGGAACTTGAATTATGAGCTGGCGTGTAGGTGCTGAGAATCAAACCCAGGTCCTCTGGAAGACCAGCATATCTCTGTGGGAAGCACGTGTTAGACTGAGGGTGTTCATCTCATGCCCAGGGAGTGACCAAGAAGAGGAAAGAGCCTGGGGCTCCATATTTCCCATAAGTGCACATCCTTGCAATGGCTTCTCAAAGTTTCCCCACTTGCCAATAGCCCTGTGTGCTGGAGACCAAGCCTCTAACACACGTGCCTCTGAGAAAAGTTCCTGATCTAAACTACAGCAAGTGGCTACTGGCCATGTGCGATTATTTATAAACAAATTGATCGCAGTGAAATAAAAAGTCCAGAAAAGTCACTTTCTTGTTTCCATTGGCCACCTTCCAAGTTCTCAGACACCACTTGGGTCCTGTGGCAACCGTGTCAGACAGTGTACATACGGTGTTTCCATTACCCCGGACGCTTGGGCATGGAGTGTCTGGTTTTGAAATAAGAGCCTAAAACTTGGCAGCATGCCCGAGTCACCCATCCGGGGGATAGTTGGCCTTCGCAGGAACACTCGGGCTCTGGCTACCATACCCTGAGCCTGGCGGTTCTCCCTCTGGCCCTAAAGACAAAGAATGTTTTCTACCAGTGGCATGGGAAGAGACGACACAGCCTAGATAAGGCCAAGAGGTTGAGTGGCTTGGGTGATGGTGACAGGGGGCCTGGAGCCAGCGACACAAACCTCCAACCCCCAGCTAGTGTTCAGGGTAGCTGTGGGCGAGGTGTTTGCCCTTGGCCCGAGGCAGACCTGCTGGCTGTGAATCTCTACAGCTGTTTACCTGATGCTCCATCCAGGAATGAAATAACTCTCCCCATGGCCACTATGAATTCTCCACTGCTCTGGGAGAGGCAGGGGCTGTGATGGGAACATTGTCTGCAGTCCTGTCAGGTAGCCACCGTGAGTGACAGGCGGAGGAAGCAAGCCGCAGAAAGCCATTACCCTCGCACTTCAGTGCAGTTGGAAAAATAGTCATAAATTAGTGCCGGGTGCTGAACGAAGGGAGAGGAAAAAAACACAAAAGAAAAAAAAAACCCGCCTCCCTGAAAGTCATCATTTTCCTCCCGAGGGTGGAGGAGTGGGTGGCGCCGGAGGTGGTAGCTTGACTGCGTCAACTAGCCTTGCCGGTCAGCTGGACTGGCCATGTTGGCAGATGGAAGCAAAAGCAGCGGGATGGGTCTGGGAAGGCCAGAGGGCTGACTTCCACTCACCTCTCGTGCTGTCCCTGAAGATGAAGCACAACCCCTGTGCATGTACATACGTGTGTTCCCATCAGTGTGTGTGCTAATGTGTCTTTGCAAGGTGCTGTCCTGCTTCCAAGCACACTTCCGTCCCCCATGTTGTATCCAGTCAAATTGTGTGGCCTCCCCTTTATCTCAGGCTGTGCCTCTCTGTTTTCAGAGACCCACGAGAAGCACCTTTACCTGACAGGGCTGCATATGGGCTCGTGTGTGTGTGTATGTGTGTATGTGTATGTGTGTACATGCACATACTCAGGGCTGCACACCACCTTGAAGGCTGCTATTTATGATAATGCAGAAATCGGAGGGAGGAAAAGACCAGCTCTAGGGGACTGATCCTTACTTTTAGGTCACAGGCTCCAGGTTCTCAAAGGGGCCATGAGCAGATGAACCAGGCACACGGCAGACAGGTCTGAGCTCTTTGGAGTTCCCAGAGCTCAGAGTGAAGGGTGTGTAGGACTTGGCTGTGATAAGCACTTTGCCTAGGCTCAGCATGTTAAATGTGCAAACAAAATGGTGTGAACTGGAACCACAGCAATCTGTATGTGAATCCTGTAGTTGTTAGACCTCAAAGTACGCACTCTGCACCGTGTGTGCCATCTCCCCACACAGTGTCAATGAATGTTGCCTGAAACACCTAGGCCCTGATTTGAGACTATGGTGTGTTTTGAACGACAGTGTTTTCCCTTTGCAGACAAAACTTTCCACTCTTATAGAAATGTAACGGTTTAATTATGGGAAGCAGAGGCTTTTCTTA
The DNA here is from genome assembly GCF_000317375.1 of Microtus ochrogaster. Taxonomy (NCBI): domain Eukaryota; kingdom Metazoa; phylum Chordata; class Mammalia; order Rodentia; family Cricetidae; genus Microtus; species Microtus ochrogaster. The sequence goes on along the minus strand of NC_022028.1, from coordinate 33,441,464 downwards.
TTTTCCAACCATTATTCTTCAGCATGCAAGTATCAAATTAGTGTGCCTCTGAATCGGATTGTGTTAGAATGGTATGCTTTTAAAAATTGCTCTTGGAGTCGTTGACTTGGGTTTCATAGAAAAATCACTCAGCGAATTCTGGTTTGGGATTAGGGCAGAATTTCCAATACATTCTGAAATGGCCCTGAACGTAGTTCTGCCGTTTTGTGCTATGAGTTTATGTAAAGCGGCCTTCCCTACGCTGATGGCAGTGAAATCAGAACACGAGTCAACCCTGCAAAACACCAAAGATGCCCCACAGCCCACAACACCAAATATTCAACCAAGACTTCATTATTTTTGTAAAAGTAAACAAGCACATCCTCTTATTAGTAGGTGAAATTTTTATCATCTTTAATAAGTAGTGAAATGGAGTGTTTGTCCAAGAATTGCTTGAAAAACTTACTTATGGTTTATTATCAATACGTGTCTTTATATACCTGTGTATGTGAGGTAGTGTAAAAATTTATTGTGTAAAATGGGGTTGTGCATGAGCCAAGTTCAAGAAACCATGTACTAAAGAGTCAGAGAACAGTTGTGAGCCCAGGGGAGAGTGACTGAGCAATAAGTCCAGCTGGATGGGAGGGTTTGAGATGAGAATTATGGCAGAAGGTAGAGAGTCCCCATGTAGGGACCCTTGGGCCAAATGCTTAGCCTTAGACTTGAGCCTAGGTACTAGTGAGCATCAGGCATGCACAGATAGCAAACACAGGTTCTTTGCCACCGTCCCCCTCATGGTATTTATGTCTAAAGCTTTAGTGGCTCCCACTGTTCCCACATCCTCTCCCAGCTCCTTAACCACCAGATCAGGCCAACTGTGGTCAGGCCATGGCCCTTGGAGGTGTGTCTGGGCAGCCTGTGTGGACGCTCAGCATCCACAAAAGAGCTGTGGTCCCCTATTTCCTCAGGGTGTGGATGGTAACTTTCTCTTTCTCTACTGGAATACTAGGTCTAAGCATATGAGACCTGTGCCCTGAGGTGGGCAGACTGCTTAGCTCAGTGCTGACCTTGCTACCCCTAGGTCCCCAATCAGACCTGCTCCCCACGGTGCTGATGCCCATGAGGGCCTTTTATTTATGTGCGTCTGAGGGAGATATGATAGCCTCTTGTCTCCCAGGAGCCCTAAGCCTGGCTTGTACTCCCAAACTCACAGCTTCCTCAATTCCCCTCTCTCCCCCTCCCACATTCTCACTTTCTTTATTTCCATTCAAGCTAAAACAATGTTTCTACTGTAACATTATTGAAACACAATAAGCCATGAGTTAGTGAGTATGACAAATACTTTTTGATACTTGCATAGATGTCATTGAAGCCACCACCACAATAAAAAACAGTGAACTCCTCTGTCACACCTAGGGTGTCTACTCTTCCTTTGACTCCTTCCTCCCCAACCAGGTGACACCCCCCCCCACCTCCAAAACTGTGGCTTGTTTCCTCAGAAGCTCAGTAGATGGAGGGCTATTTGAGGCTCTCATTTTACATAATTGAATAATCATTTTGAGGTTCGTTCATACCGTTGGGCATGTCAACAGTTCATCCCTACAGGGGAGCTAGGGATCCCGACTCCGGACCTCATGCTTGTAAGGCTTACTTTACTCTGCCATCTCCCTTGCCTATTTTTCTTTTTTCATTTTTTCTCTTCTCTTCCTCCTCCCTCTTCCCTTCCTTTACCTCTTTCTCTCCTTTTCCTCTTCATTTTACTTGAGACAGGGTCTCATATAGCTTAACTGTAAGCCAGCCTGTGTGACTGAGATTGGCTTTAAAGTCTTGACCCTCTTACCTCTACCGTGTCAATACTGGGATTGTCATTATGTGCCACCATTCACAGTGACATTTGGGTTTCTCCAAATAAAGCCACCATGAACATCTATACAATTTGTGCACACACGGCTCGAGTCCTTGCATGGGGGACATCAAGGGAGCACTCTTCAGGTTGGCAGTGAATGGCAGGCAGGACAGAATGGCAGTGCCAGGAACTCCCTGTGCTCTGTGCCTGCCCCCTTTATCTATTAAGCCTGCTGAGTGGTAAAAAGCCGAATGGCCCCAGGTGGTGGAATAATAGCATCTTTAATTGTTCTCTGAATGAGATTAACTTCTTATCTGACAGTTTGACATATTTACTGTTATTAATGCCCAAATAATGCATTGTTATTTTTATAAACTCCATGGTGGCAAACATATTTTCCTTTATTTGGATTAAAAATAGATATATTTGTTACTTCTCATTACCCCAGGCTGGGTCTCTGGCTAGGGAATGTGAACTGGGTAAAGAGAAGCCACATCCGCCTGTCACCTCCCAAGTGGCCTAAGGGGCTGGGCCCTAGAGCTAGTCACTTGGTAACCACACAGCTGAGGCTTCCGTGAGCTATGAGTTCCAGGTCTCTATGCCCGCCTGGGAAGATGTGTTGTTTCTGGCTGTCCTGGATACTCCTGGGCCCTGGACATTGCTCTTAGAGCAGTCTGGAAGTTTGTCACGGGCAGTTTGCAGAGTGGTGCTTGACTTCTTTTTTTCCCCCCACATCTTTGTATTTATTAAAATAAATGGAAAGCTCATGGTGTAATTCTGGAAATTTAAGGATCACTCTTGGAAACTGTCGTCAGATTGAATAGTCTTCACTTCGGAAAACAGATGCTTGACTTCTTAATCTTCAGCTGAATTCGGCATACATTCTCCAGGGTATGAAATAGGCAGAGGGCAATAGCGAGAGAAAAAGGAGGAACACGCTGAAAGGAAAACAAAAAAAAGAATCTTTACTTAACCGTCTGCAGGCTCGCATGCTTTTACTGATGCGCCGCTGTTATGTGCAAGGTGCTGAACAGATCATGGAGTCTGCCTCCAGGCCACCTGTGCTGAGGTCGTCCAGGGGGAAAGCAGGTGGTACTGAGGCCATAGAGCAGAAGCTCAGTGTCCGGATATCCGGGTCCAAATCCAGATGTCTCGGCACCGATTATGTATCTTCCCTCAGCCTCAGCGCCCCTGGTCTGTGAGGTGGAGAGCAAAGCATGCATTTCCACAAGTCCTTGTAAACGCGGTGGCTCCGCTGCCCGAGGCTCAAGAGAGCCAAAGCGATGTCAGTGGTAATTATTCTAGTGCCACCTGCTCAAAGGCTCTGGTGGGGGTGGGGCCCTGTGGAATGACTGTTGAAGGGTCAGGAAGCTGCAGGAGGGAGCTCTACCTACTCTGTGACTCTTCACCTGCTGCCAGGCCCCCTGGCACCTCCACTTACCCCATCGTTAGCCAGGCTGTCAAGGTCGATAATGCTGCTGCCTTGGAAATCTGGCGCCGACGTCTTTATCAAAGCCAATATTAATTTTCACTAATTAGGAGCTGCCGCTAATGAGTGTCACAGCTAATTTAGCTCATCTGTAACTCAGGAACAGCACCGTTCTTGGGCCAGGTTCCCAAGTCCAGGATGCTGGTGCCCGCCACCTCCTTGCTCCCTGGCCATGGTGTAGGAACTACCAGCTGCCAGTGTTTCTGCTCCTTTGAACTGTCCTGGCTGACTTGCTCTGCAGAGGGTCTGATGGCCTCTGCCTGCAGAAAACCCCCCAGAGAGGGATCAGTGTGCACCCAACCATTCCTGAGTTTGGGTTCTGAGCTCCCCTGGAGAATTCCTTCCTGTTGGGACCATATCCTGGCAGAAGCTTTGCCTGCATCTCATTGAGCCTTTTCTGCTTCCACCAAGAAGCCTTTGGAGCCTTTCCCCGCTCCCCTAGAGTCTGGACTCACTGGACACAAGCTTAGGAGTTAATTAGAGACTGGTTTTGAGTGGTGAGAAGGGGCCGGGTTCTGGCCACTCAAAACCAGTTGGCCTATGTCTCAGTTTTCTGGAGAAAATAGCCTAATGTCTTGTGGAATCATGATAGCAAATCAAAGCATGGGTAAGCCCTCTCCCTTTCTCCTGTGCCTCAGTGGGCTTCGTTGCTAATCTTGCTCTATTAGACAGCGTCTTTCCCCTTGGGGGAATTGACCTCATACTCCCCTCCCAGTAACCCTGCCCAGGGCTTAGCCAACAGCTAGCACAGAGGCAAGAACCAAGCTGCTAGGCCCAGCTCACAGTGAGGTACCAGGAGTAGCTCAGCGAATGAACAAACCTGGATTCTTTCTGAATCTCTTTCCCTATCTGCAGACTGGGGTTGGCCCCTAGAAAGATTTTAGGAGGTTCTGAGTACATAGTGGATGAGCAGGTGGGCCTCTGTCCCCCTACAAGAAATATTAGGCAGGTCACTTGTGCCCCCAGGCCTTTGGGGGTCACTACCACTGTGATCTAGCTCAGTCATAGGCTACTTTGCTGAGACACCCTGTGCTGAACAGGGTCCCCTCTGCCCTCCTCCCTCTGACCTTCTTGGTGCTTGCATGCCACTGGGGAATCTAAGAAAGGCCACATAGGGAGGGAACGCTCTGCGTGGGAGGACTCCTGTCCCTATCCTCCCAGTTCCAGCCGTACAGCCCAAGTCCTGGACTCGGGGAAGGGAGGGCTTCGGAGGGCTGGGCAGGCGAGGACGTCTTTTTCTGCACTTATCACCTCTGAAAAGCGACCTTCAGGCCGAGCCAAGTTTGGGGGAAGTGCCTTCAGGCGTGACAGATTTGACTATAAATCTTCTGCATTAATGCCCGGTTCCCAAGGTCTGTCATTCTGTATGCCACGTGACAAGTACAAACTGTGCAGGACCCATCAGTCACCTGTGGGTCCCTGCCCCCACTGGCTTTGTCTGAGGCAGTGGCAGGCTCGGGGGTAGGTTGTGAAGGAAAAGGGTCTGGCAAACTGGCTGATGTCGGGAGGTGGGATGACTGTCTGGGGTGCTGGCATGAGGACCTTGTGTGGAGGCTGAATGGCAGGCAGAGGCTGGATGCACGGGATGCCTTTCTGTGCCTCGGTCCTGGAGGTGGGTGGGGAGGAATATAGCCTTCAGATTGGGAGCTCAGGGCACGCTCTGGCGTCTCTACCTCTTGCTCATCTCCATCTTGCTGTGTTGTTCAGTTGGCCTGGCTGCCCTCTCTGGGGCCTCCGTTTCTACAATGCAGTGAGCGTTTGAGATGATCCTTTGAGATCACACCTCTCTGGTTGCCCATGGCTCCCTGTAACCTCCCAGCTGCTTCCAGACCCTTGGTTGCTAGTCTTGATGGGACCACACCCAAGCGGGAGAGTCTGTTGAAGATGCATCTACTGAGTGACTGACATTTCCTTCACTTCCCATCAAAGATACAGGATGCTGGAATTGGTGATTGGATCTTTGACAAAGGGGGTGATATTTATGTAGGCACACACCTACGTAGGGGACCTTCATCTTTGCTCTTTACGCCTGGTTCTGGTTATCACCAAGTGTATCTGAAGTGGTGTGAAACCTCTGCTTCAGCCCTCTCCCTGTATTGACGATGAGTTCAGCACTTAAAGAGGGGAAGGATGTGACTGAGGTCACACAGCCAGTGGCCAGGTTGGAAGCTCAGAGGGAGATGTGACCCCTGCTCTCACCTGCTCCTTAGACTCTCCGATCTCTGTCTTTGGTCCCCTGCCTACATCCTGCACAACCTTTCTCTGGGCTTGTTTCTCCTGTGGCCTCATTTCAGCTGCCATATGCAAGAACCAACTTGAGAGATGGCTTTCTCTTTCCCCAGAGCTCTGCACATGAATGTCACCCATCTCCCAGGCCTTGGCACCAGGCATCTCAAATCCAGGTTCAAAGACAAATCTGCTTACTCTCTAGCTCCTGAAAATCCACTAGCTGCCCAGCCAGAACTTTGCAGGCCAGTGTTCTTGCCCTTAGCCATTTTTTGAAAAACCACTGGATCTTCTGTTTCCAAAATGTCTTTCAAACAGTCTTTCTCTTTTTCTGCTTCACTCTTAACCATCTCTGCTTAACAAGGAATCAGCAAATCCCGACACTCAAATCACTTAAAAAAAAAACCAACAAAAATCCTGTGCCTGGGCAGACATCACTAGTTGATCGTGGTGCTTCTTATTTCTCTTCTGTGCACAGTGTCCCAGGCAGCCATTACCAGTCTATCAGGGTGATTTCCCAGGATAAATGTGACCTTCTGTGTCTGTCCTTCGCTCCCTGATCTCTGTTAGAGAGCTGCCAGAGGAATCAGTTTTTCAGGATAAGTGAAGTGGGTTCCTCCCTTTCTTTGAAATCTTTTTATCGTTCTCCATGGCCAACAGAACAAAGTTAGAACTTCCCAGACTGGTGGGATGGCTCAGTGGGTGAGGGCCGCAGTGGGTGAGGGCCGCAGTGGGTGAGGGCCGCAGTGGGCGAGGGGAGGGCCGCAGTGGGCGAGGACCGTGGTGGGTGAGGGCCGCGGTGGGCGAGGACTGCAGTGGGTGTGCCTGCTTGCCACATCTAGTGACCTGAGTTTGATTCCTGGACCCCTTTGAATGTAGAAGGGGAGAACTGTCTCCATGACATTTTCCTCTGACCTCCACGCTTCACAATGTGCTCCTCCATCATGTGTACACTCCCCACTAAATTAAAAATAAAACACAAAATTTCCTTTTTAATTATTTTTTTATTTTGTTGAGCTATACATTTTTTCTCCACTCACTTCCCTTCTTCTCCTCTCCCCTTCTTCCCTCTCCCGTGACCCCCACGCTCCCAATGTACTCAGGAGATCTTGTCTTTTTCACCTTAGATCCATGTGTGTCTGTCTCTCTTAGGGTCTTCTTTGTTGTCTAGTTTCGGGGTTGTGGCCTGTAAGCTGCTTTTTCTTTGTTCTGTGTCTAAAAGCCACTTATGAGTGAATACATATTATATTTGTCTTTCTGGGTCTGGGTTACCTCACTCAATATGTTTTTTTTTCTAGATCCATCTGTTTGCCTGCAGATTTCAAGATGTCATTATTTTTACCGCTGTGTAGTACTCCACTGTGTAAAAGTACCACACTTTCTTTATTCATTCTTCAGTTGACGAGCATCTAGGTTGTTTCCAGGTTCTGCCTATTACAAATAATGCAGCTATGAACATGGTTGAGCACATGTCCTTGTGGTACAATTGAGCATCATTTGGGTTTATACCCAACAGCATTATTGCTGGGTCTTGAGGTAGATTGTTTCCTAATTTTCTGAGAAATCATCATACTGATTTCCAAAGTGGGTGTACAAATTTGCACTTCCCTCCCAACAATGTAAGAGTGTTCCCTTACCCCACATTCTCTCCAGCGTAAGTTGTCATCAGTGTTTTTGTTCTTGGCCATTCTGACACGTGTAACATGGAATCTCAGAGTTGTTTTGATTTACATTTCTCTGATGGCTAAGGATGTTAAGCATTTCCTTAAGTGTCTTCCAGTCCTTTGAGACTCATTTATTGAGAATTCTCTTTTTAGGTCTGTACCCCACTTTTTCATTGGATTATTTGTTCTTCTGATGACCAATTTCTTGAGTTCTTTGTATATTATGAAAATCAGACTTCTGTCTGATGTGGAGTTGGTGAAAATCTTTTACCATTCTGTAGGCTGCCATTTTTTCCCGCTGACCATGTCCTTTATTTTACAGAAGCTTCTGAGTTTCAGGAGGTCCCGTTTATTAATTGTTGCTCTCAGCGTCTGTGTTACTGGGGTTATGTATAGGAAGTAGTCTCCTGTGCCAATGTGTTAAAGTGTATTTTCCACTTTCTCTTCTATGAGGTTCAGTGTGGTTGGTTTTTTGTTGAGGTCTTGGATCCATTTGGACTTGAGTTTTGTGCATGGTGATAGATATGGATCTATTTTCATTCTTCTACATGTTGATATCCAGTTATGCCAGCACCATTTGTTGAATATGCTATCTTATTTCCTTTCTATATTTTTAGCTTCTTTAAAACCCACAAAACTTCTTCAGCCCATCTACTGGACCTGTGGGCCACTTGGTCTCCCACTTGTGGCTGAATAGCTTACCCTTCCACTCCTGCTACTCTTGAAGATTCACAGTTTTGTAGACAGGTCCTTCACCTGTCCCCATACCTCAGACCTCAGGGAATGTGTGCCTGCAGCTATCTGCCAGGAATGCCCCCACCTTCCTTTGCCTTCATGCCCATTGCTATTCGGTCTTTCCAGCCTCCTGTGAACTATCTTAGTCCACCATAGTGTGCTTCCCTCTGTCACCCAGCTTGTTACCACATCCGTCTGCAACTTCAGCATTTCCCTGGGCGACCCTGTGCAAGCAAGCCACTGAGCACCCTTCTGCAAGAAAGGCCTTTAAAATAATTTGAACTCTTTAGACTGGCCTGCAGAGATGGCTCACTGATTAAGAGAACAGGCTGTGTTTGCAGAATAGCCAAGTTTGATTCCCAGCACCCACAGAAGGCAGCTCACAATTATCCGTAACTCTGGTCGCAAGGGGATCTGTCGCCGTCTTCTGGACTTCACAGGCAAGTACACTCACATGTGCTCATGCCCCACCCCTATATACACATTAAAAAATATATCTTTGTACCTTTTAGCCTGTGATGGACAGGGTCTGGCCAATTCTGAGATGCCCACCTGCATTTTTCTTATTGTCCTGATAAGAAAAATACTTGGTTTCTTTCTAGTGGCACCCATCTGACTGTTTAGCAGACAGATTTTCCTTGGCTCTGATTTTCTTGGCTTTTTAAAATTTTTTTCTGGGTAATCTGCAAGTTTTTCAAAGCTTTCTGATGTATGATCTGCTCACACTTATCATTATAAACCTGGCTAAAACCCATGTCACAGCCTGAATGATGGGATTCTTTGAAATTTCCTTTGTCAGATTAATCAGTTCACCACACCCCGAACTCCACCACCTGTTAAAATCCCAGAACAAAGAAAAAGACGCAGACAGGTTCTTTGTCACAGTGGTCAATACTGCCACGTATAAGGGAGACTTCCAGGGCAAAGTGAACAAGACACTGGGTATACTGACTGAAGCAAGACCATGCCAGCCAGATGTCTTGCGAAGAAGGCAAGGCCCAGGGATGAGACCCAGAGGCCTGCCGTCTTTGCCCTTTTCTATTTCTTCCAGTGTCAGTTCTCCTTCCTAGAATCCTTAACATGAAGGGCTTCAATCCCAGAATCCCTTGCAGCTAAACCCCTCCCCATCTGCCCAGGCAGCTACCCTAAGATAGCCTGTTAATACTTTCTTCTCTCTGCCACACAGGTTGTACTAATGCTACACATATCTGGCTTTAAGAAATCTGTGCCCTGGACCATAGTGGAGAGCCAGTGCTAAGGAAGAGGCTCCCGTCCCAGAGGGACACTGATAGTCCCAATGCTGGGAAGCACAGAGAGGCAGGGTAGCTACCAGTGGAAGAGTTAAGGGTGCTGGGCTCCTTGTTCATTTCAGATCTTTCCTGAAAGGGGACTGAAGCATGAGTGGCCACAGGAGAAGATAAAATACTGTATGTGTGCCGAGGAAGTAGGGGGATTTAGGTAGGAGCAGATGACAGCCTTTGGCCATTACATTTGGCCCCATGTTTTCTGACAGTTAAATCCAGAAAGAGTCACATGGAAGTGTTTCCAGGCAACAGAAAGAGTGTCGTTCATCTACACAGAGACAGCTTTCCCACCGGAAGCACATCTCAAGCAGGAATTGATCCCCTAGGGCTCAGCGCACAGGCCCTTAAGTGGATAGTATCTTCAGGTGCATTCACGGGAACTATATTCCTGTCCTGGGGTTGACTGGAATGGGACCTGGCATTCCAGAACTATTCCACAATTTCCCAGTTGCCCACAGACTGTAGCCTTCTGGAGCCCCCTCTCCATGCTAGGGTAGCCTCAGGACTCAGTGCTGCTCAGATGCTGAAGTTGTTCTTGGAGCCGGTACATTGACTCAACTGTCCAGCAGGATCTGACCTGCTGCCACAAATAATCTGTTCCCAGGGGAGCATGCTGGGGCATAGAGTTGGGGTGTCTGCCTGGCAATAGCTCTTTATCTACATGTGGTAGCTGTTATGGAGTGTACCAGCTGGATCTCAACCTCTCATCCCAAGTTTCTTTGATAGTCCCTCTTGCTCTGTTCCTAGCATCCTTCACTTAAATAGGCATCTTTTTCACTAATCATCCTGGTACTGTCTCCCCAGCCCTCGTGCCTACAGGGAGGTTTACCTTCATAACTACAGTGATGGAAAAGAAGAGATGCCCACCATTCTAGAACCTTCCCCATCCTCTGGCCACTTCCTGTGGATTGGTTGACTTTATCTTCTCTAGGCTGTTCCACATCCATCTTACATGTGAGGGAGGTATCATCAAGCTCTAATTCTGGGACCATATGAAGCAAAAATTGCCTGCTTGGCACACACATGCACCTTGCTTGTGTTTGTGGTCTCCCCACTGGTAACACACGCAGGCACATACATCCTTCCCTCTTACGACCTTGCACACACATTCTCCTTCCCTATTGCCTCAGCTCCCAGAACAAGGTGCTAACCCTTGTCCTCTAGCCAGAGCAATCCAGTTTGGGGACCCTCCCCTTGTCCTTAACACCTGGAGCCACAATGTCCCAAAGTGTATTCCTCGGGAGAGGGGCAAGGACCCCAAGACTCCATGGTTCCATTACTCACAGGTGGGAGGATGCAGGAACAGTTGGGTCGCTCTTAAACATCTCTCCACGTCGTCCTCATTAATAACTGTAATGCCAGCATCACTCGCTCTTAAATAGCCTCATTTATCAACAAGCAATTTGCCGTGGCGAGGTGGCAGGGACACAGATAAGCAGACGGGGCCGGGGTGCTTGCAAGACACCTGCCAAGCATCTTCCCCTCTCCTCGCCCATCTCTCAGGGGAGCGGGAGGAAGGGGCAGTGAGCAGGAAGCTGGGGAGGGAGGTGAGATTGCAGTCCCACAAGATCATCTCCTCTGGGTGCAAAAGGTCTGGTCAGGTGGGGCAAGACAGCAGAGATCTGGCCAGACCCGTTGGCCCTCTGGGGAACTCAAGTGGTCGCAGTAGGTCCTCTGTCTGCACCGCCTTCTGGAGAACAGTCAGCTGAGTGTACCTACGTGGGAGGAGGTACAGTCAAGATCTAATTTTGGGGCCATGTAAAGCACCAATTGCTCAGTTGGAATATATACACACAAAGCCCTCTGCCACTTCCTGCTTGGTGCCCTTGGGGGACACTGTGGGATGACTCCTTGTTTCACCTATTAACATGGGCTGGGAGGGCAGTCTTGCCTTGATTCTGATCTCACAAGGTGAGAGATCTTTCCCATGAGTTTTCACCGGTTTCTGCTTTATACATTTTATCCTGCTGAGGGTGGTCTCTTCTGTCCCCAGCTCTTTATACATTTTATCCTGCTGGGGGTGGTCCCTTCTGTCCCCAACTCTTTATACATTTTATCCTGCTG
>NC_022028.1:33410393-33430057 GCF_000317375.1 Microtus ochrogaster | reverse complement strand
CTCTTTATACATTTTATCCTGCTGGGGGTGGTCCCTTCTGTCCCCAACTCTTTATACATTTTATCCTGCTGAGGGTGGTCCCTTCTGTCCCCAGATGTTGGGTTTATCAAGACTGGAGTTGACTTCTTGTGCACGGACAGACTCCCCATCTGTAAAGAGGGATTTTCACACACCCAAGTCCTTGCACTCCCCAAGAGCTGAATCAGATACGTACTTGGGTACAAATCAGACACAGAGAGGTCTGTGTGTTGGCAACTCTTGGAATCGGTTGGCCCACTGGATAAGTGACCGTCCTGACTCATTTTATGTCAACTTGACACAAACTAGAGTCATTTGGAACCTCAGCTGAGAAAATGCTTTCACCAGATTGGCCTGTAGGGCAAGTCTGTGGGACATTTTCTTGACTGATGATAGATGTGGGGCAGCCCAGCCCACTGTGGGCGGTGCCACTCCTCAGAAAGGGGTCCTGAGTTTATAGGAAAGCAGGTTTAGCAAGTCCTGGAGAGCAAGCATAGAAGCAGCATTCCTCCGTGGCTTCTGTTTCAGATCTGGTCTCCAGGTTCCTGCCTTAAGTGAGTTCCTGGATGATAGACTACAAGCATTAAGCCAAAATGAACCTTTTCCTCCCCAACTTGCTTTTGGTCATTGTGTTTTATCTTAGCAATAGAAACCCTAAGACAATGACTGTCAGGGACCTGGGCTTGGCCTTTTCCCAGGTCCTTCCTGTGTCAACCTTTGACCTTCTGACCTCAGCTTCCATATCGCAAGCAGCTGCAGTGATAATACAACAAAGTTTTTTTTTTGGGTGGGGGCAAGAACCTTTCATCCAAGTAAACCTTACTTCCTGCCTCCAGAAGCTTCTCCTGCCACCTCATTGGCTGAGGTATGCGGGACGGCTTGCTGGCAGCCCCGTCTCTCTCCTGAGGCTGGAAGGTTGTCCTCTGTGGCCTAAAGGCTCCTACACTGTCCAATCAAATGCAGAGTATCAGCCTGGGGCATGGCTGCTGTGCAGTATCAGGTCTGGGAGCTTTGTGGCTCTCAGCTGGCATCCTGATCTCAAGATGTCCTGACTCCATGACTGAGACAACAGGAGGTGCCATTTTTGTGTCTTTTGCTAAGGTTCTTGGACCAAACTGGCACCCAAGAAGCCACAATTAAGCCTGGTTTCTTTCTATTCCTAGAGGACAGATGCTATTTGATGATGAAACAGAAAGACTATTTTAAAGTCAATATAACTAAACTATGGAATATAATTCAGAATTTACATAGCTTTTCAAAAATCATTTGTGACTATACTAGCTCACTAAAGACCAGAATCATGCCTGTCCTGTTACTATTAGATGCTCAGTGAAAACACCTTTGAGTAAGTGAATGAATGAATGAACAAGTGAATGAAGACGAGTAGACTATTAAGTGCAAGGCTTTGCATTAGTCCATCTTTGGGGTTGCTTCTTTGGGCCTTTGTCAACAGAGGTACATGTCCCCATTCTTAAGGGACATTTTGGCGGGAATCACTAGCTTAGCAGTTGGTGTGGTGGAGATACAGTGCTCCTGAGAGTACAGAGGAGAGAGAAGTGGAAGAGGCTGTGGTTATCATGGATGGCTTCCTGGAGAAGGGGCTGGAGTTCAGAGAGTAAAGATGGGCAGAGGGGCAGGCAGTGTTTCCACAGCACTGGTCAGGGGAGCACCAAGCAGAAGTCTGTGTGAAGCTGAAGGTCAGAGGCTGGGGTATGGGCGGGCAGCATGCTGTCCAGTGATTTCCCACACTCTAAAGGTTTCCTCAGGCTGCTCGTGCCAGCCCTCAGCAGGGCGCTGCAGATGCCACAGCCTTCGTTTGTACCCGAAAATAAGCTTAGGACACAGGCTCCATCCCATAGCGATCAGGAATACAGGTGGACAGTAATGAATACAGGTGTCATGTCCTCTCCAGCCAGGACCCTTGGACCACATCTTAGACCAGGCTGTCCAGAAAGATGCTCTGGGATGAGGACCAAGAAGAGGTGTGGGGTGTACCAGAGCAAGGGGGGCATGGCTGAGCAGAGGCAGGAATGGAGCCACGAGACAGCCACAACAAAGGAGTCCACTGATTCTCTGGGGGAGTTCTGGGGTGGGGAAAGTCAAGACAGGGGGTCAGGTCCTCTGCCCTTCCAACCACTCATTCGGTACAGACTGTCGCTGGCAAGGAGAGGTGAACTTGGGTGACAGTTGTGTTGTGTACCCTCCCTGTTAGCAGAACTAGCCCTCACTCATCTCCTCAAGATGGACCTAGAGCACCTGTCCCCCTGCCTGGGATGGTCCTCTCTCTTTAATTACAACAAATCCTCCCAGGCCACGTTCATGTGCCTTTTCTCTCTTGCATCTCTAAAACCTGTAGTCAGAGATAGTCCAGTGGAGGACGCTAGACCACCATGCTGCTCATAGAAACACAGTGTATAGGAATATGCACACAACTGCATGCATGCAGGTGCACACATTTTCATGTTCCCTTATCTCTGCATAACATAAACGCATCTCCAAAAAGACACACATGGAACTACATGCAGCACTTAGGTGGTAAGATGTAATGAAGCATCCAGGTAGAGGCTAGTAGCCCATCAAGGAAGTGGTTCTACCCAGGTGTTGCTTGGTGAACTGGTGACTTTCCTGGGGTTACTCTCAGGAATGTGGGTACACGGCTGTTCACTGAGCACGGGGAAACTTACTGGCAGCTCCTCCACTGAAGAATACCCTCCCTCCTGCAAGCAATTTTAAATCTCTTATACATCCTTGGGGAGGGGAGGGGCTTCATGCACACCGGCCTTGAGGATATTAGTGGGCCTGGTCTTTTGAGGATCTCTTGCAGGTAACCATGGCTGTTCTCGTTCCCAGAGTGGCAGCAGCTGTGTGGGTCCTGGAGTTCAGCATGGCTTCACAATAGCACGGTCTTCATTGCTCTCTGAGTCTGTCTGTGCCTCCAGATGGCAGACATGCTGAAGGTGGGCTCTGCCACCCCAGTTATGCAGCTGTCCATGCCTGGCTGGCCCTGGTGGGAGCTACAGAGAGCTATGTCAGCCTCAGCTCAGCCTCTCTTCCCTCCTTCCCATCTCCTGTGAAAATAGCCTGCATTCTTTTTCTTTGCTTCTGAATGCTCTTTCTCATCCCTTGTGCACCAGCCTAGAGGCTTTGTGACATAGATCACACAGGCCGATCAGTTCAGTACACGGCCAGTCCTCTCTGCGCGTCTTCTCTCCCTTAGTCTTTGGCCTGAGTGTTTGCTTAAATGTGAACCGTCCTTTATAGGTGTGAATGTGTGAACACCCGTCCCCCAGCTGGTGGCACTGCTTTGGATCAGGAGAGGGACTGTGGCTGGCGGAACAGGTCACAGAGGGCAGGCCTTGTGTGAAGCTCGGTAGCCTTACCAGACTTTCTGCACATGCTCTGTTTCTGAACTGTGGACATAATATGACCAGCTGCCTATGCTCTTGCCTCCGTGCCTTCACCCTGTGATGAACTGTGTCCCTTTTAACAATCTCTCCCTTAAGTGGGTTCTTGTCAAGTATTTGGTAGCAGGGCAAGGGATATAACTAATGCAACCTTCCTCATTTTTCTTATCAATTTATTTATCTCTATGAAATATCTTACTTGGTGGTTTTGAGCCAGACCAGAACTCAATGACTATTTAAATGGTGGCCCCTTTGAGAGCAAGGAGTCATTTTCTGCTCTCATTTAGTCTCATTAAAGTCCCATTCGGGACTTTTAAAGAGTATTTATTTTTATCTTATGCATACGAGAGTTCTGCCTGTGTGTATGTCTGTGAACCATATGCATGCAGTGCTTAAGATGTCCAGAAGGGGGCAACTCCTGGAACTGGAGTTACATTTGGTTGTGAACTACCATGAGGGTGCTGGAAACTGAGCTTGGGTCCTCAAGCTCTTAAGCAAATGCTCTTAAGCCCTGAGCCATCTCTCCAGCCTCTCCTATCTAGTACCTTCGCTGCATCTCCCTGTCTGCTTTTTCTGTCTGACACACGCACTGAAGCCACACGACAGATGCTTCATTCTCATTAATTGATGAATGAACGATCAAGAAGGGAGAGAGTGACGGGTGGATGAGCTGGTAAATGGAAGTTCATCATATCACAGAGGCCCAGAGAGGCCAAGTGACTTCCAACGCTATCCAATCGACCGCACGCGGGGAGCCAAGGTTACATGATGTGGGCTCGTTAGGAAGAGCCCGTATTCGGAAAAGCTGCAGTGGCGTCCGTGTGGTTCACTTTGAGAACGATATTACTAGTCACCACTTGTTGAATGCAGACCTGTGTGCTCTGTGAAGAGCATTAGGTGCTCTTCAAGTGCTTTGTGCATGATTCTTACAGCAGCGTGCCCACCATTTCCTGAGCAGGAAAATGAAAGATCGAGAAGCAGGGTGTCTCCCCACTCCCCCCATCTCAGTCTGGCTTGTGTTGCTATGATAGAATGCCTGAAACTGGGTCATTTTTAAGGCACCGAAGTTTATTTCTCTCCGTTCAGGAGGATAGGGAGTTCAAGATGGAGCATCCACCTCTAGCAGGGTCTTCTCTGCATCATGTATGGAAGAGGGTGTCACATGAAAGGAGCAGTGTCCAAGAGTGTCACATGGGATTAGTGTTCAAGGATGTCACATGGCAGGAGGGTGTCCAAGTAGTTAATGCTTCCTGCATACACTGAACAGGTAGAGGAAGATTATTTTCCCAACAACCTACTCTTATGGGGTTGGGGGCGATGTCACTGTGACCACTGATGCTCTATGCTGCCTGCAGTGAAGAACAGAGAGCTGTGTGGCAGCCTTTTGAAGCATCCACAGGCTTCAGGAGAGGAATGAAGAGGGAGACATTCCAAGAGTGGGACCACCTTGAGCCCAGAGCCCCATGGTTAAAACTAACCCTATAGCAGAACTATGGTTTCAGAGCGCTGAGGTTCCATGGGGGAGAGAATGAGGGCTCTGAACCCCATGGTGATGTGTATGGGTGCCAAGGTGAAGGGCCACATCTAGGTGGTTCTGTGTTTGGTGACTTCAGTCCTTCACTTCCCTGTCTCAGTATCCTGCCCAACCATACCCACGGTTTCCATGGCGTGGGGCCTTGGAGTTCCCAGATCTACATAGTGCTGGAAGGACAGAGATGAACCCCAGTGGAAAAGGGTTCCAGAAATTGTCGTCAGCCTAAAAAACAAAGCATATATCATTCAGGGAACGGTCAGTGAGCAAGACACCAGGCAGCTCGGGTGCTAGGAAAGCTGTTCTTGCTTTCTCCCCTTAGCCCTCCCGGTGCCCCTTGAGGCTATTCCTGTGTCCTAGAGGGGCTGGGCATAGATGGAGGTCTGGCAAGGCTTTTAGAATCACAGAACTCCAGCCCTGCGGTCCCCTGGGTCCTATCCCCCTGTGATTATTTGTCAATTCGTCAGTGAATTTATGTGTTCGTTCATTCTTTGATGTGTTGGGGGGGACACTGACCTCATGACTGGTCTGTGCTAAGCATTGCTCAAATCTCTGGAGATGCAGCAGGGAGTAGAGGCCACAGTGCCTGTCCTTGGGGTGCTGGGAGTCACAGGGTGGGAGACACAGGGTGAGAACTTTGCAGGAAAACGGTCCTTGTAGATTGTTGTGGTGACCAAGAAGCCCCTCTGGGGTAAAGTCCTAACTATGCAAGCATGAAGACCTAAATTTGGATTCCCAGCACCCAAACTGGGCATGGTAACATCTGTCTACAACTGCAACACTGGGGAGCAGAAGCAGGCAGATATTGCCTCCTGGCAAGGCAGTCTAGCCGAAGTTTTGGACTCTGTCTCAAAAATAAGGCAGGAGAGTGTTTAAAAAGACATGCCAGTTTCAATCTCTGACCTCAACACGTGCCTGCCTGGACAAGCACACCCCTTCATACATGCATACATGGATTTATTCAAACATACACAAGAGAAGGTCCCTCTTAGATGCTGGAACATTGTGTCTGTCACTCTGTCATTTTCTGTGGCAGCTTCTGAGGAGGCAGGAACAAGGCCAGTGACTTGTGCAGGCTGCACAGACAGACCAGGAGTAGAATCTAGGCCCAACTACACCCGAGTGTGGTCTCGTCCTCTCTTGAGTATGCCAGCCAGAAGGGCTGCTTGGTGTGGAGGTCTGGAGGTTTGGGGAGACCTGGGATTGGTGGCTGGGTCTGTCTGTGCTGGGGCCTCAAGCACAGACTTGGTGTGATCTGGTCCTACACACTCAGGTTTTGGCTTGAGTAAAACGACAACTCCAGCCTGCCCCCACCTGCCACCTAGTTAGAGGGCCAAGGTTCCCAAGTCACGGAACAGGAAGTAGTCGCCTGGTAGGGAGACATCTTGGGAATGGTCGCTGAGTCTTTACTCACTGTCCCTCCATGGCAGAGATTCTGATGGGTCCGTAAGATGAGAAGAGAGGTGCCTTTCTTCCTTTGCTCATCTGGTTGCCTCCTTATCCACCCACCCACACGTCTATCTATCCGTCTACCCATCCACACACCCATTCACCCAGCCATCCACCTCTCAGTACCCCTGCACCTTCTCATTCACCCATCACTCACCTACCCATCCACATACCCATTCTCATCCATCCATCCCATTCATCTATCCATCTCCCTATCCACCCACTCACCAATCCCCACCCGCCCATCCACGAATCCATTCACCTATCATTTTATCGTCCATTTGTGCATCCAGCAACTCTTATACCCATCCATCTGCCAATTCGCTTATTCATCCACCCATCCATCAATCCTTCAACTCGTTTGTCCAACCACTCCTTTGTCTAATTCAGCCACACTCCCGATGTATTCATTCTCAGGAAAGATATGCCTGAAATCAGTCGTCAGGGAAGCTTCTGGTCCAATGTTTTCTCAGGCCATCTTTCTTTTTGTATCCTTTTGTAAACCATTTGTATCCTTTGAGTTGACCTTATAGGAAAGGATTTCTTGTCCAAATGATCATGGGAAAGCTGCATCTTCTCCTCCCCACCCCTTAACATTGAGTATTAATGTAATAATGGGAAGAATCCTGTTTAGATTCTTTTTCATTAAAATCCTTTAAAATGCTTATTTATTGGTGGGAGGGCACACAATGCCATGGTGCTTATGTGCAGGTCAAGAGACAGCCTCTGAGAATTGGTTCTCTCCTTCCACTCTGTGGATCCTGGGGATCAAACTCGGGTCATGAGGCTTGGCAGCCAGCCTGCTTCAGCTCTCTCGCTGGCCCCAGGTTATTTTTCTAATGCAATGTTCTCTACATCTTTCTGACCAAGGAACATTTTTTTTTTCTCTTGGAGTACCCGTGAGCCTCCCAGGGAATTAATGATTCGTGAAATACACTTTAGGAAGCATTCCTTTAAGCACGAAATCTTTTTTTAATTATAATGACTTGCATGGAATATTCATAAGATCTATTATATATGTACCTGCCTCCTCATGTTGGGGCGACTCATCCTTCAGCCCTTCCTGGGCACATCACTGAACACATCACCCTGAGGAGCATCCTCGAGAGATGCACTGTCCCCGACAGGACCTAGGGAAGGGACAGACATGGGTATGCTCTTACTTTTCAGAGAACATTTGGTTTTTCCCTTTCATGTGTGATCAGGGCACAGATACGTCTGCTTCCTCTATTGTCTCCGTTCCTTCTTGGAGTGATGAAGGAAACACCTAAGAACCAATTTCAGTATGCAAATGTGAACACATTGTCCCCGAGAAAGGGTCTCGCCAGACCTCTCCTTTGTTTGAACTTGGAATGTCATGTATGTACTTGGTTGTAGAACTTTCAGTCATTCAGAGACTTTGAAGATAGTTTCCTACGTGCGTGCATTTTTATTCATCTGTTTATTGGTTTGCTTATAATGGTGCTAAGAATCAAATCCAGAGCCTTGCACATGCTCAGTGCTTGCTCTATAACAAGTTGTGCCCCTCGCCCTCTGGTCTTGTCAAGGCAGGATCTCACTATATAGCCCAGGTTAGTCAGCTCACCATCCCAGGTCCTGGGATTCAGACGTGTGTTGCTCTCCACACTTAGCCTTACTGTCCTGCTTTAATCTATGTTTTTGATAACTGCACAGTCATTGGAACTCTGACTGGGTAAGTTTATTTGTTTGTTTGTTTGTTTCAAGACAGGGTTTCTCTGTGTAGACCAGGCTGCCCTCAAACTCATAGAGCTCTACCTGCCTCTGCCTCTGCCTCCAGAGTGTTAGGATTAAAGGTGTGCACCACCATAGATAAGAACATTGTCTTCAGGATCAGCTTGGTCTAGGTTTGTGTTGACTCCACCTCTTCCTAGCTGTGTGATCTTGGATAAGTTGCTAAATCTGTTCCCTTTCTCTGAGTGTGGGAATGTGTCTAGGGTGAGCACTAGGTGAGGTGGTTTGTGCAGAGTGCTTGGCATGAGGGAGGTGCTTAATAAATAGTGGCAAAGTCAGGACTAGGGTGAGGTGAATGAGGGTCCCAAGGCATATCAACTCTCTGACATGCCAAACTTCTGCACACACAAGAACAGCACCCAAGAGGGAGCGCCACCTTGCTCCCTGTGTCCTGGGTGCCTGCTCTGCTACATGGGCTCCACTGTCACCTGGGGATGCTCGTGGCTTTAGTTGTCTGTCACATCTGAGCACCCTGAAGGCCCCTGATTGGGAGAGAGACTCAGCTTCTCACCTATAAAGATCCTCACCTGAGCAGCAAATGAACCGAATAAGGATGGGGGCCAAGAGACAGGTGGATAAAGGGCATGCTGGGGTTGAGAGGGGACTGGGGATGGCTCAGGGTAGTTCGCCTGTGCCTTAGATGAGCCTGAACTGCCGTGGAGCCCCCGCCTCCATGTCAGAGCCTCTGAGTCGGGGTGGGACCACCTCCAACTGCGCTGGACCTTCTCTTCCCTGTCAAAACTTTTAAAAACACAAACAGCAGCAAGAGCGGCATTTGCATAAATCTCATTAGAAAAAGTGCAAGTTTCATAAATCTTGTGATAAATTAGTGCGAGATCATTCTCAACGTGATGTATTAATTTTAGGGCAGAATGAATGGTTCCGTGATCATCGTGGGTAATTACGAGTCTCCTCTGAAATGAGGTGATTTCTGGGGGGCCCTCCTCTGGTTCCCCAGCAGGGGAAGGGTCGGGGGAGGTGTGTCTTACCTGCACCTGGATGCACATGTCTTGTCTCTTCTGCTGTGGAGAGATGAGGAGAAGCTGGGGCTAAAGGGCAAAGGTCAAGGAAGCCAGGCAGTAAGGTATACATTTCTTTTTTTTTTTTATTTTGGTTTTTTCGAGACAGGGTTTCTCTGTGGTTTTGGAGCCTGTCCTGGAACTAGCTCTTGTAGACCAGGCTGGTCTCGAACTCAGAGATCCGCCTGCCTCTGCCTCCCGAGTGCTGGGATTAAAGGCGTGCGCCACCACCACCCGGCTAAGGTATACATTTCTGAGAACCAAATTGCCTCCAAGAAACAATTGAGCCTTTGGCCTATGAGACCGGTAGTCCAGGGGTTCTTAGAGTCATGGTCCGGGATCAGCACCCTTTGTTCTGCCTGGGAGTTTGTTAGAGACGCATCTAGAAGCTCTGCAAAGACCACTGCTCTAAACACACACTGCTAGTGTCTCCGAGGCTCACTGCCAACAGGGGTTAATGCACCAAACCGTTGGCAGGTGGGGCCTGGGCCGCCCTCTTGCAAACACTCCCCAAGTGATGCTACAATGGAATCAGGTCAAGAGTTGCTATGCTAAAGCCAGGTGGTTTGGAAAAGTTTGGACACAATCAGGAGTACAGATTACACACAAAAACACACATATTGTACACTTATATATAATTTTTTGCCATTCCTGTGGATTGGATTGGTCTGGGTGCCTCACTGTGGCTAGAGACCCACCCACAAGAGTGAGGGTGTAGAGACAGTTGGGAGGCTGGCCTCCCTGTGGGACAAATGGAAACACCATGTAAGGCCGTGCCCCCCTTCCCAGCATAACTTCCCAGTGGAAGTGCTTCCACTGATTCCTCTAGCGCCCAGTCCTTGCCCTGACCATGACTCTACCCTCAGGGCTGTGGGACATACACAGGGTTATTTGACTCCAGGTGGGTTTGATATGCCGGTGAGTCTGGAACCAACTGCTGCCTGATAGGCTGGTCTTCATCATAGACTTAGTTTGACCTGGTGCTTGGAGGGTGGGGCTCCAGAAACTACCTAGCCCCCAGCACCCTCTCTGGTGGCCACACTTAAGGGTATCAGTGAGGGTTCCATGGCCGCAGCCTTGATCCTAGGTGTGGAGGACCGTGAGTGGGAACTCTGTCCTGAGCTCCTGCTAGCCGGCCATCAGCAGGGTGGCCTCTGAGCAGGAAGGAGCCAGCTTGAACCTGTCACCCGTGTTTAGACTATCTTTGCCAGCCTTTAACGGGGCCCCGCAGTGCTCTGTTTATTTTAATGATAATGTCAAGTTCAATTTGCCGTCATTTTTCCACATTTCCTTTTGTAAAGTTAATTGAACAGTTCAATGAATTGAAAAGTTTCAGGAGAAGGGGAAAAATAGCCCACTCTTATCATTGTTATTAAATCTGGTAACTACTGCTTGGCTCTCTGGCCTTAAGAAAGGACTCCATCCCCCGCTACCCCATTCCCTGTACACATTCCTGAGGGCCTTGGAACTGCAAGGACTTGAGAAGGTCGGACAGAACCTTCTAGCATTCCTTACTTCAGGGTCTTCTTATGCTCTACCTCCTCCTTCTGGACAAGATAAAGAGAGAAGCCAGTCTCCCTGTTCCCTGGGCATGACAGCCAGGTGGTGCACCTCTGAAATAGGGGAGGGTCACCCATGGAGTCTGTCTTCCAATGTCAAGCACCCATGTTGATATGGCATGAGATGTGACCAGAGGGGCCATAGGGTAGACATGTCAACTGACTGTGACTATAATGTGGTGTAGCAAAACGTACATCGGAGCCTGAGGACCAGTGTGTCAGTAGGCTTGTCACTGAGCCGCCCAGCCCTGTTTCTTTTGTGAGTTCGTCGGGCCCATCAAAAATTGGAATGTGTGGCAGGTGTCAACAGCCCCTACTGGAGTCAGGTGTTCAATCAAAGCCTTTTCCTTGTCAAACTATGATGCAGTCCACCTGGCCCTCTTCCACCCAGGGGCTGTTGTGGACAGACGACTCTCAACCCCATGCTTCGTTTCTGTCCTCCCCACGAACCGGTATGATCCTGCCTCCGGGTCTCTCTTGGTGATGGTGAAGGAGGAACTGCTCAGTGGCTGAGTGGGAAGCAGAGCGTCCGAATGCCGGATGGATTCAGCCCCCCCCTCTGGCTCTGTCTTAATGCAGGGAATCCTGGAGGCAGCCCTGCTCCCAAAGCATCTACTGGGCCTTTTGTCCAAGCCCTCACACCCCCCGAAGCTAGGTCACTTTGCCTCCCTGAACCTTGGTTTTCTTGCTGGCCGAGCAGGTGTGACCCTTCTATGTAGGGCTAGCGTTAGAAGTGCGTGCCTCTTGAGCACGAAGCCGGGTATAAGCATGCCTTCTTCCCATAGGCAGCAAGTGCGGCTCTCCTTCCTGGTGTGGGCAGTTTCAGGAGAGCTGCTTCTGGAAGTGGAGGTGGCCTGAGGGCTCTAGACACGGGGCTGGTTCCTGTACTGGAGGTGAGGATTTCTGCTGGGGACTGCAGGGCGGGCCTTTGAGGGTAAGCTGGGCAGCCTCAGTTTAGCAGGAGGGAGGTCTGGTCTCTGTGGTCCTCCAGCTTCCCAGGAGGGCAGAGATAATAATAAAAAGACCCTGAGGTCAAACCAAGTTCAGAATTCCAGAGGTGAGCAGAGGGGGAGACTGAGTGTGGCAGGGAGGGGAGGGGAAGCTGAGACAGATGAAGTGAAGGCACTTAATAGGCTGTCTGATCCTGGAGGGGGACAAATGAGACCACAGGCTACAAGGCCAGCTGGGCCTGAAGGGTTGCCCGACCCCGGGGGATGGGGAGAGCCGCTGGGGGCTCTAGCAGAGACAAGGGCCAGTGAGGGACTGGCTGGGTTCCTCTCTCTCTCTCTCTCTCTCTCTCTCTCTCTCTCTCTCTCTCTCTGTGTGTGTGTGTGTTTGTATAGGGTGAGTGGGTGGGAGCTTTAGAGCAGCTCTTTCGGCTACAAATATTCTCAGAAGGCCCTCGTTATAACCCATGGTCCTGGAACTGCAGCTGCACAGGCTCAGCTGAGCATCGTTCAGATTAACTTCCCAGTTTGCTCTTTCATCTGCAAGGTAAGAGGGGGGTCTGTGGCCTCTGCTTTCACCATAATCGATTTCTGAGGTGACCTCTGTACTCCTATCTTGACCCTGTCCTTTCCAACTGTCCTGAGCCTGGTAGAAGCAGATAGCTAAGATCCTTGGTCCCTGGATGGTGAGAGACAGTGGAGAGCTGATGTAAAGTCACTGCAGGTCACAGATCTCAAGAGATTGGCTTTCCTGTGTCTTTTAAGGTTGATTAGAGTGACTGCATGGAGCCCAGTGTTGTGAAGGATTCTGCAGTTGGCTGTAATGGGTGGTGGTTGATTAGTAATGTCTGCATGGGAAAGGATTGGGTCTAGCTAGCTCGCTGGGCTACATTAGCTGCTGGGGAAATTCTGGGTGATTGAAGGAGCTTTGCCAACCTATCCTAGAGCACTGGTCTCTATATCCAAGGGCAATGGCCTATTTCTTGATGCACGGAGCTGAGAGTAATGGATCTGGGAGCACAGAGCCAGAGAAGCTGATGGCAGAGAAGGCAGCTTGGGGTTTATAGAGATGGTGTGAGATCTCAGAGGTATATAGTGGGGCATGTGGGCCACAGTGTGCTCAAGAAGGCTGGCAGTAGCCTGGCAAGCTGACCCACAGTTCAGTGGAAATGTGATTGGCTAAGGGAGCCAGAGGGGAGGGTTGTGCCTGGCTTGGGAAAGCATTGAACATGACAGGAAAACTTAAGTTTGAATGCTGTGGGGACAATCACAGATGGCTTCTGGCCCGTGCTCCTACAAGGCAGAGGGCATTCATAACCCATGTTCATTCTCCAGCCCCTACCCCAGCTTTGGGAATGTACATGAATTTCAGGCTTCTCCTCAGATAAAAACCTACAGGCTTGCGGCTTGCCACTGACTTGAGTTTCTTCCTCTCCCCTCACCAGGCAGGCAGAGATCTACAGCCCTTCCCTTCCGTGCAGATAACAACAATAACAGTAATAACAGTCATCTGGGCCGTCAGCAGGGACCCAGCGGGGACTCGGGAAGCTGTGATTGTCCGCCCCTTGCCTGGGAGGCAGATGTGATGGCTGAGGGGCTGAGGCCACAGTAGAGGACATGTCCCCAGCTCTGTACTTCCCAACAACAGCCCCTAGCTGCCTGCTCAGGGAATCCCCACCTCTTAGACATGGTAGACTGTCCCAGGGCAGGACGCTTGAGTGACAGGAGAGATTGCACTGCCCTTAGGAGAGAATCCAAGGCCAGTGCGCAGGAGGCTAGCCTCTCAGCTGTGTGGACGTCAGTTCCAGCATCCCAGGAAAGTACTGCTGATTGGGGCTCTGTTGGGTGTGACTCACCTTGCACTCTCCTGCCCGTTAGTGTAGTTATTAGGATCTGACTGTCCTCACTCTCTTCTCATCGTGGCTTGAAGGTCCAGGCGGGGGGGAGGGGGAGGGGGGAGGGGGCTCTCACTCTCCTCACCTCTCCTGAACGGCAGGACGTGTTCAAGATTCTACTGAGTGACTTGGGAATCCAGTTGTTTATCAGGCCTAGCGAATGGGACAGCCAGACTGCTGCTCCCCCAGAGCTGACAGTCATGCCCTTGAGACTGTCAGCCACCAAAGCCAATGAGCACACAGAGGTGGGAAACTGTGAGAACAGAGAGACCTGGCACCCTTTGGGGTGGATATACTGGGTGACATATACTTGAGGAAATCCCTGCAAGGTCAATGGATGCTGAAAGGTGATCATTGGGCCTGGGCATGGGTGACGTCAGGTGGTGGTGCTCCCAGGTGGAGCACTGCCATGATCTTGGCCCACTCAAGAGCAGTCGAAGGCAAGGGGTTTTTGATCCTACTGCACGTGCTGGCTTTGGGGGGGCCTGGGCGGTTTGGATGCTCAACTTACTAAACCTGGATGGAGGTGGGCGGTCCTTGGACTTCCCACAGGTCAGGGAGCCCTGATGGCTCTACGGGCTGATGGGGGAGAGGGACTTGATCGGGGGAGGGGGAGGGAAATGGGAGGCGGTGGCGGGGAGGGGGCGGAAATCCTCAATAAATAAATAAATTAAAAAAAAAAATAAAAACCCACAGGAAAGATGAGAAAAAAAAAAAAAAAAAAAAAAAGAGCAGTCGAAGGTAATGGGGACAGGGAACTTGGCCCTTTGGTATCTGTCATCTTGGGGAAGACCTACTAGAACTGCAGGATAATCTGATTCTTTATCTTAAAAATCTTATGAGCTGAGGAGATGGCTCAGTGGCTTGCTGCCTAAACATGAGGGCCTGAGTTTGGGTCCCCAGGCCCCCTTGCCAGATAGGCATGGTGGTCTTCTTGCAATTGTAGCCTTAGAAGGCAGAGACTGCATTCCCCAGTAAAGTGAGACTAGCCACATCTGAGAACTGAGGGTTTGATTGACAGACTCCATCACAGTGAATAAGGTGGAAGAGGGATGGGGAATGATTCCTGATACCAACCATAGGCTTCCAACATACATGGCATACATGTGTACCCGTGTCCACATGCGTCCTCATACATGCAGATGGGCATGAATACACCCATGAAAATAGAAGGAAAAAATGTAAATTTAAAGTATGCACAGCGTAGAATTTATCGCCTTGTCAGTGTGAAGACTGCGGTTTGGTAGACTGTGTAAGCAGCCCTTGTCTTGAAGCTTGCACTTCTGTGCCTGTAAAACAGTGAGCCCCCTCCCCACCCCCGGCTCTGTCCTTCCCAGCCTCTGAACATCGACATTCTGTTTCATGATGTGCTTGGGAGAACTAGGATTGTGTATTATTTGTCATTGTGTGACTAGCTTATTTCGTTTAGCACAACATCTCAAGGTTCATCCATGCTGGAGCAAACATCAGCATCTCCTTCCTTCTCAGAACCCAATGATTCATTGGCTGCCTAGGCCGTGTTTTGCTTATCCATCCATCCATGGCTCCTTGGGCTGTTCCACCTCTTGACCATCATGACAACTGCCATGGATGTGGGTTTGCCATTAGGACTCAGTCTTTAAAGCCCTTCCACCCTGAGGTTAGGCAGAACCCCAGCCTGGCTCAGCACAGGGTGGAGATGGCTGGCTCGGTTGGATCCAAATGCAGAGTCTCCTCTGGCTGTACTGATTGAGCCAGGAGGCCTGAGTCTGAGCCATTAAATCATGCCAGGCCTGGAGTGGTTCCCCTCTGCATCTAAAGCGGGAGCCATAAACCAGGCTGACTTACCGGCAGCACTCAGAGCTCCGTTGTTTATAGCCAGCGTATGCTCTGATTGGTAGATTCCTGTACTGCACCCATTGTTAAATATTTGAATATGGGCCTGCAATAAACCACACCGGGACTTCTACACCTGACTGCATATCAGTCTCCTAAAGAGGAGAGGGTGGGGGGCACTGTCTAGGGGTTTGTGACTTTAGCACCCCACTAGCCAGCTGGGCCAGCAGGGTCTGGCAGTAGCAAGCACCCACCATGGCTCAGACACACAATCTTTGAGGTTGGTTTTTTTGTTTTTGTTTTTTCAGAAACAGATCTTGTGATGAGTGCTTAAAGGCAAGTGGTTGGCTGGGGAGGAGTTCCCGGGAGCCCTAGGAAAGGGGTGAGAATCTGAGGAAGGGATGATGGAATTTCTGCTGCTGTAATAGGTTACCAGAGACTGGCTAGCTTATAAAGAAGGTCAGGACAGTTAGCTTGTTCTTCTGAAGGCTAGAAGTTCAGGAGCTTGGTGCCCACATACGGTGCTTCCTAACACAGTGGGGGATTGTGCGGTGAGAAAGACAGAACGCTAGTTCAGGGGTCTCATCCTTTTTTTCTTCTTCTTTTTTTTTTTTTTTTTGGTTTTTCGAGACAGGGTTTCTCTGTGGTTTTGGAGCCTGTCCTGGAACTAGCTCTTGTAGACCAGGCTGGTCTCGAACTCACAGAGATCTGCCTGCCTCTGCCTCCCAAGTGCTGGGATTAAAGGCGTGCACCACCACCACCCAGCCAGGGGTCTCATACTTGTGAAGTCATTAATGCCTTTACAAGGACCTGAGCTTATCTGGTTCTGATGGCTTCCCAAAGACGTCATCCCCAAATACCAGCAATTATAAATTAGAGATAGCTGCTAACATACTAGTTTTAGAGGACACATTCAAACCACAGATTGGACCTTGCTATCACTGGAGGTGGCTGGAGACTGTCTTCTTGGGGAACTCCAGAAGTCAGTATCGAACACATGCCTCAGAGCTGTGCCTCTGAGAGCCAGGAGAACTGGGGCCAACAGAACTGGGATGTATGTCCACCACCTCTCATCCTTTTTTGAAAGGTCCGGAAGGACCAGGGCATTTATACCCCTGGTCTTGGGACTCAGTGACTGGCTATAGGAAATGATGGATAAAGAGAAGAGGTGGTAGGGCTGGAGAGATGGCTTAGAGGTTAAGAGCACTGGCTGCTCTTCTAGAGATCCCGAGTTCAATTCCCAGCAACCACATGGTGGCTCACAACCATCTGTAATGAGATCTGGTGCCCTCTTCTGTCAGGCAGGCATACATACAGCATTCTTTCACCTCCAGTGATAGCAAGGTCCAATCTGTGGTTTGAATATGTCCTCTAAAACTAGTATGTTAGCAGTTATCTCTAATTCATAATTGCTGGTATAAATTCCCTGGTCCTTCTGGCCTATGAATGGCGTGGGCTGACCCTGGCAAAAATCATGGTGTGTGACCACGGGAGGCTAGGCTGGTGTGTTGGTGTGTGTGTGTGAGATGTGTGTGTGCGTGGCACTGAGGGAGACACAACGCTGTAGCTATTGTGGACATGTCCCCAGCCCCTTTCACACCATCATCAGAACCCCCCACACCGGTGAATCCCTGGACACTGTACCACAAACAAGAACTCCAGCTTCATCCACTGCGGGTGGAAAAAGAAAGGTACAGACACTGTACAGAACCACTTGGTGATTCCTCAATACGTTAAACATAGAATGTCTCTACGGCCCAGCAAACCTACTCCTAAACATGCGAAAAACAATTTAAAATGAGAACCTGAAAAGTATCTAATATATAGATATCCATAGCTGCAGTATTCACAACCCTAAGTGGGAAATAACCGGAACCTCTGTGGACCATAGAGCATATGAATGGGATGTGTGAGAGCCACATGAGAAGATAGCCAGCCATCCAAAGGAGCAGAACTCTGGCACAGGTACCGGCCTGGACCAGCCTTACAGGTGATGCGAAACCAGAGTCACACACAGGGTCATAGACTGTGGTTCTGTTGACACGAGCGTCCAGGGCAGGCAGGAGATGAAAGTGGATGTGCAGAAGCCAGAGACAACAAGGTGGCTTTGTGACGGTACAGTGTCCTTCACGGATGCTGGAAGATGCAGATGCCCCAGAAGGTACCAGATTGCACACTTAGAATTGTGAAGATGCTGAATTTTGTGAGATGGTTAGGGTTTCATGTAGCACAGATCTGCCTTGTAACCAAGGATGACCTTGACCTCCCAATCTCCCTCTCTCCACCTCCCTTGGTTTGTGCTGTGCCAGGGATGGACCCCAGGCTTGGTGCATATAGACAAGCAAGTGCTCTGTCAGCTGGTCTGCATCCTGAGCCCACCAGATAACTTTTGCTTTAAATCACATCAAGCATTCTGCATCCGAGATGCTACCGTTTTAAGGTGGGGACCAAACCCTGTGGGACCTGTGCACCGCAGGGTCTCACAGCCAGGGATGGTTATACTACAAGGGGTGATCCCGGGGCCCTGGGCTGGAGCTGAGTCCCACAGACAGACCTGATTTTTTGGGAGGGACGGTCTGGCCAGAGATTGCTGGTGGGGCGGCTGACTTGCTTTTCAGAGGAGCCAGCTCTGGCCACTTGTGCAGAGCAGCCCAGAACACTGGGTGGGGGAGGAGGTGCCCAGCTGGAAAACTGTGGGGTGTCTTGTCTTAAATATAATATTAAATCAGCACCTTTAATTAGTACGCTTAGAAAAGGCCACTAGCAATTACCTGGGACACCAAGAAGGCGTGAGCTGGAAAGAGCCCGTGAGGAAGCCACAAAAGACCATTTTGAGCAGCACATAATTGAGGAGAAAATGGATAAAAGTCCAGGAAATTACAGGGTGGGTGACAGCAGCTGATGGTCCCGTCCCTATCCTGCCCAGCGCCCCCCTCCCTGGGAGGACCCGAGTGTCAGGCCTGGGAGAGCCATTGGGATATCAGGTTCAGTCACACGACCTTGGCTGCAGGGCTGATGTGGTCTTCCCACAATGGCCTTGGCCAGCCAGATTGTATCCTCACTGAGCCTTCCACCTAGGTCAGGATGGGGCTGGCAGGTGAGGCCTGTTTTCTGAGGACTACAGGCTATACCTGTTTATACTGTGGAGGGCCAGGGCACATGGCCGGGGGGGAGGGGGGGAGCTCTTGTCTCCTGTGGGAGATTGGCCCAAGGCCTGAAAAGCAGGTTTTTGTTTCTCAAATCTGACAACAGAGAGGTGACATATATGTATGTATGTATGTACGTATGTATCTATCTATCTATATCTATGTATCTATCTACCACCTACATTGTATAGAGAGATATATAGATATGATGTATGTATATTTATGGAAACCAGGAGTCTTGGCTGGAAATGCCTGCACAGTGTTAGAGTATATTTTTTTTAGAATGCATTATATGGTCCACTCAGCTCCTAATTGACCCTCGTTGTTTGGATATCAGGTCTTTGGGAAATTGAGATTGACTTACCGGTGACTTTCACACACTCCACCCTTCTGACTTAGGAAAAAAAGGCATCGAGATGGGGTCACATGCTTCCTAACACTCACTAACTGGGTGTTTGCTTGCTGCTTCTGGCTTCTTCCTCTGTAAGATGGGAAAGCTGACGCCAAGCTATTCTGACTTTGCTCCATGCCTCTCTCATCTCTCAATGCCTTTCTCGCCTCTCACCTCCATTGCCACATATGCCACCTGCCTCTACCTTTTGACATGGGAGAGGCTATGTTCCTTCCCTGAATCTCAGTGTCCTCATCTATAAATGGGTACAATAATGATCACCAGACAAAATTATGAGAGGACTGAATGAGTAAATTTAAGTGCATGGACAAAACAAAACAAAACAAAAAACCCTTCCTATTTGGGGAACCTGGTTAGGACCTGTCAACAACATTCCTGTAGAATTCTTGCTTAACATGGAAGAACAGGATCTCTAGGTTGGCCTATGGGGTGCAGCTCTGCCATCTGCTAACCATGAGGCTCTGGGAAATAATGACATCACTGGCTATTGCCTTAAAAGCCCTGAGGCAAACAGTATGGTGCATGGAGCTCCTTGCCTGCCTTTGTTCCAGGTTTGCAAGCATTGGTGGTCACTGTTGACTTAGAGCTGTTCTTTCTCCTGAAGCAACTCCCCAGTCACAGACACACAGACCTTCCTTCCTTCCTTCCTTCCTTCCTTCCTTCCTTCCTTCCTTCCTTCCTTCCTTCCTTCCTTCCCTCCCTCCCTCCCTCCCTCCC
>NC_022028.1:33404008-33410293 GCF_000317375.1 Microtus ochrogaster | reverse complement strand
TCCCTCTCTCCCTCCCTCCCTTTGATCTTTGAGGCTTTTGGTTAAATACGAATGCCAGTATTTGGGGAACAGATAGTGCCTGTTCCATTTTGCAGGTTCAGCTGAGCCCTTAAAAGGAAGGAGTTGCCCAAGCCAAGGCTCTGAGGTGCTAGATCTTCCTTCAGAGGTCTCCACCCTGCACCCCCAGCTTCTAGGGACTTAGGGTCTCCTGAGGCTAAGATGACCAGCTATCCCAGCCACCCTGGAGCTTTGAGGACTTCACACTTAAGCCAGAATCCTCTTCATCCTGGGTACATGGGGCAGACGGTTCATCCTCTTTGAAAGCCACTAGGAAACCAGGGAGACCCAGGACAAGATATTCGATACCAACCTTCTGAGCTGGGCTATATGGCACATGATGCCTGGGGTGGTCTCTGGCCAGAGCATAACATCTTCTTGAGGACAGGAACCAGACCCAGTCAGAATGAGTCTTGAAGTAACATGTCTTCTCAGCCTCCGTGCACAGACGAAGACCAGACATTTTGGAAAATAGTTTGAATTAGAAAAGATATTTCTGCTGGGCAGTAATGGTATATGCCTTTAATCCCAGCATTCAGGAGGCAGAGGCAGAATTCTGTGAGTTCGAGGCCAGCCTGGTCTACAAAGTGAGTTCCAGGACAGGCTCCAAAGCTAGAGAAACCCTGTCTCAAAAAACAAACAAAAGATGCTTCTATTTGCAGAAGATGGAAACCCAACTCAACAGAAGTAGGAATAAAACAAGCGGGGAAGGGTGTGGTCATCAGTGCCTGTAGCTGAGACATCTGGAGGACTGAGCCAGTATGAACCCTGTGGGACTGACCATCACCATGTCTATAGGCTCTGCGAGCTTTCTTGGCAGCCTTGCCCTCAGGTGGGCTTCTCTTGCAGGTGCCAAACTGGCCCAGTCAACAACCAATGGAAGGAGAGCACAAGCCCTGGAATTGGCTTTGATTGGCTAGTTTGAGTCACATACTAGCCAATCATCCTGATGGGAGAGAGGGGACCCTTTGATTGGCTAGGGCTGAGCTATGCACACAAGTTGGGACATAAGAATTGAAATATCGGAGGTCTGCTCGTATCTGAGCCCACCCGGGAGAGGTCTCGGTGTTACCGTTGTAAAGGTCACAGCTGTCCATTTCACACCCCGAGTTACAACTGTGTGCACCCTGGGCCAGGTGGGCCAGGACAGAAGTGGAGAGCCTGGATTGCAGTCCAGTGATGCTCAGGTGGTTTGGGGATGACTGTTGGCCTCTTGAAGACTTGGAAGCTTATGGGATGGCCGTGCCCTGAAGGCTGCCCTGTCATCTGAGCAAGATGGGAAGAAGCGAGCCTGACCTCTGTACTGTCCTCCCCTCTCTTGTTCAACCGCTCCAGGTTCTTCTGTGACCCAGTTGCTGGCCCGAGACATGGACAATGACCCGTTGGTGTTTGGTGTGTCTGGGGAGGAGGCCTCTCGCTTCTTTGCTGTGGAACCTGACACTGGTGTGGTGTGGCTCCGGCAGCCTCTGGACAGAGAGGTATGGCACGTGACTCCATAGTCTCGGCCCTTTCCTGGAGGAGCAGGGGCAGACAGTGGAAAAAGGTGGCACAGCATCTTTGGGGCGGGGTCTTCTTCCAAGGCCCTATCCTACCTCTGCTGGGACCATTTGTCTTAGCGGTAGCTCTCTTCCAGGGCTGTCTTGGACCTGGTCGGAGTGGGTTGGATGGGGGTTCTCAGAGTCAGGAGAAGCATTGGATGAGCAAGAGGAAAGTGACCATGAGGTCATCTCTAACCCTGTTCTCTCTTCCCCTTCCCTCTCTTCTTTTAGACTAAGTCTGAGTTCACAGTGGAGTTCTCCGTGAGTGATCACCAAGGGGTGAGTGTCCCTCAAGACCCTATAGCCCTATGAGGGCTGATCCTGGACTTAGTGGGTCCCTGGGCTGCGTGGGTGGGAAGAGGCCCGAGGGGAGGGACAGCATTGAGCCCAGCACCTCTCTCCCCAGGTGATCACACGGAAGGT
This sequence comes from Microtus ochrogaster, assembly GCF_000317375.1. Taxonomy (NCBI): domain Eukaryota; kingdom Metazoa; phylum Chordata; class Mammalia; order Rodentia; family Cricetidae; genus Microtus; species Microtus ochrogaster. Next base: position 33,408,275 of record NC_022028.1, on the reverse strand, counting down.
GAATATCCAAGTTGGAGATGTGAATGACAACGCCCCCACGTTCCACAACCAGCCCTACAGTGTGCGCATCCCCGAGGTAAGGACCTTCTAGGTCATGTGTGGGATACTGGGATGATGGTTTCTGGGACCACAGCTGTTCTCCAGTCTAGCTGGGCGGCAGGTATAGTGATCTCTGAGTACAAGTAGATGCCTTGCTCCTGGCTCATGCTGTATCCCAGATTCCACTTGGGACCAACGAGAGCTACTCATCCTGTGGCTGAAAGAATGACTAGGCCAGCAAGTAGAGAGAGCCCCAGGCCTGCCCTGGCAGATCTCACCCCCATCTGGAGTTGGTAATGGAATAGGAACTGGGAGAAGAAAGTATTAATGCCTTCTTCCTTCCATCTGCAGCCTGCTGTGGGCCTTGGACAAGGCATACAGGCAGGCCTTACCCCAGCACTACTTGCTTTGGCCAAAATCTGGTCCTTGCGGGACTGGGGAATTTGCATGTCCCTAGCTGTGTGGTCTGGCCCACAGTTCCCGGGAGCTTCTGTTCTGTGTACTCTGACTGTGTTTGCATGAGTGCATGCGTGTAAAATCAAGCCATCGCTGGTAATTGAGAAGTACAAATTATTGCATTACAAACGGTTCGTTAATAAGCTGGCTCCCGACGGCACCAGGGCTCTCTTCTCTTGCGGTCCCTCACCACGGTGGCTGGCCATTAGCTGGGAGAAGACCCTGACTGAGACTGGTAGAGAGCTTCTAACTGGGTGTCCCCCAAGCCTGCCCTCAGCGCTCTAGCTGGGGCAGCAGCTGGGGTGAAAATGACGGGATACATAGTCCTCTGGAAAGGCAGGCTGGCAGCAGACACTGGAATCTTAACTCCTTCGTGCCATCGGTCACTGGGAAACAAAAAGAGGCAAGAATATTCCCTAGGCTTACATGGGAGAGGAACGTGCCCAATGTCACAGCTGTAACTTTGACCCTAACTTCTGAGGCACCTAAGACTCCTGAAGGGTGAAGGGATCTTCTCTCACAAACCCGAGAAGGACTCCTGGCCCTCAGCAAAATCAACGGTGGGCCAAGGGTCCTAACACTTGTGCCAGTTGGAGGGTAGGAGGGCAGCTGTAAAACTGGGACTGTCCAGTGGTGTCCGGGACAGGATGGCAGGAGAGAGGGTCCACATTCATCAGCAGGGGGGCACAGTACCCTGACGTGCCTGAGGACAGCGGCTTGGCTTCTGGCTCTCGCTCACTTGGAAGTGCCCCTAATTCAATTAAGGGTCTCTGCGTGCCAGTCTGCGCTCCAAGCCTGGACTCGGAAGCCAAGGGCATGGCTCGGAGTTAATGAGCCTTGTGCCCATTGCTCAGCTGCCATCCTGGCAGGCCCGGCTGTCCTCTGTCCTCCCTGGAGAGGGGATGGGAGGTAACAGCAGTGATAAGAGGACAAGCAGTCCTGTCCCTCCTTCCCAGCCCTTGGTCTGGAGGCCAGCTCTTTCCTCTTGCCTCCTGCAGAAATGCAACCTGAAGAATACACCCCTGCTGGAACCCGCACCCCTGGGGTCCTCCAAGCTCTTGGCTTCCACTGTTGTTCATTTAATTAGCAAAGATTGTCCAGTATGGCATGGTTCTGTGTGGCTCTCATTCTCAGGCCTGAGAAGCTGCAGAAACAGAGTGTCAGGACTCATGGCAAATGGTCCCAAGACACACCCCTGCCCATGCATTGTCTTTAACCCCTCTGGGCCTAGTCTTCCCTGTCACCTAAGAATGAAGAGGTGAGGTAGATACCTGCAGAGAGCCCACAGTGCTGGGGGAAGGCCTGTCCAATTCATTTGCTTGTGGGTAGACACCTATGGCCACTCTGTGGCCTGTTACTTGATGCTGGCTTTGGGGCTGCTCAGTGTGTCCAGGGCATATGGTATCAGCTAGATGGAGGCCCAGTCATCTTGGCACGGCCCAGCCCTGGGCCTGGTGTGGTCACCTGAGCTGGAACTGAGCTACTTGGCCCAACCCCAGCTGGGGAACCAGCACGGGCGCTGGCCCCTGGCCTGGAATGGAGACCATAGTTCTCTGCTTGCATTAAAGGTATCCTGGATGCACCATGGTTCGTTGGAGAGGCAAGTCCAATGGCAGAGGTCTTTGAATGGGAGCAGGGTGAAATTGAAGACCAGGGTGATGGGGTGAAGAGAGGAGCAGGCAAACCACAGACCTTGCTGGGAATGAGCACCTGGCGAATTCCAGAGTGTCTGGGACTTCCCAGGGCTTCCTGGAGGAGGTGGCTTTCAGTAGACAGCAGTAGGAGGAAGGACAGTGAAGGGACCTAATCTCTGGTCCTTGTCATATAAACTGACTTTATATATACCATAGCCTACGTACTGGCTTGGTGTGTGTGGAGTGGGGAGGGGGATACAGCTGCCCAACTAGGGGATTGACCAGTACTTTTCTTATTAAGAATCTAAGGGTAGAGCCTAACAGGTGATGCTCTTTACTTCCCAGGAGTCCCTTGTGCTTAAGGGATGGTAGAAAAATTCCTAGACTGCCTCCATCTATCTACTCAAATCCTCTATGAGCATTTAAGTCAAAATCCCTTACCTTCCTAATGGCAATGTCCCTAAACCTAGGCTCTGATGATTAACTAGATGGTCTGTGGGGCCAGAATAGCCTGGCTATGATGCTGATACACTGTCACTCCCCTGCCTTCCTAAGGATGTACTGAGCTCCCGTGCATGTAGGCTTGCAAGGAGATACAGGAGAGCCATGCACCTCCAGACACCCAGCACCGTGGTTTAGAACTGTGATGGACCAGGGGGTCCTCAAGTGCCCCAGCAGAGTATCCTGGGTGACTATTCAGAGATTTCTCCCCATCCCGTGATTCTGCCTCAGTAGATCAAGGAGAGCTGGTTTAGGGATCTGATTTTGTGTATATATATATATATATATATATATATATATATATATATATATATATATATATATATATATATATATATATATATATATATGGGTCCCTGGGCCTAGCCACACTTAGGCAAGACAGTGAGCCATTGCTGAGCTCTGTCCATCCTTTTAAAATGTCCTTTTGGATATGGTCTTGTGAAGGTCTTGCCTAGACTGGCCTCAAACACATTACAGGCCTGTGCCACCACACAGGGGAGGCCAGAAATCTGCAGGATGGTGACTGTGAGCCCTGCTAGGTTTGGAGAACTTGACAGGGTGACCGTGAGGGTTTCTGAAAGATGCTGAGAGCAGTTGCCTGGTATGAAAACCTTCAGCAGTCCGTGATGCCTATGGGGACCTCAGTCCCAGAGGTCAGAAGTAATGGGGTGGGAGACACCTAAGCCAAGGCTCATACCCCAGTCTGTGCAGCCCTGTGCCTGGTGCCCCTAAGGGCCCAGCCTCTCTGCCAGGAGAAAGCAGACAGGTGTGTGTTTGTGTTTGTGCTGTCTTCCTTTCTGCCCACCCTCCTCCCCTTGCTAAGCGGCTCTCTGTGTAATTATCCATTTTATCAGGGCAAAAGGCCCCGCAATTCACTTGTCGAAGCTCTAACGAGGGAGCGCGGATGCTTTCAAGTCCGTAAAGAAAGGGGAAATCCGGCTAGAATTGGCAACTTAATTCACCAAGCCAGCCTCGACAGACCTCATTAAGCCCCCGTGTATTCATTTCAGCCTAATGGCTGTCACGCTGACTGCTGTTTGATTTGCTGTAATAGACTTTTATGGCCTGCCAATTTGCTCAAACGTGTTTGCCTGTGTCTGTGCCCAGCGGTACTGCTCCACTACCTCGGTGAGGGGGCCTGGCTTGCCTTGCTGACCTTCAACACTGCCTAGCTTGTTCCTCTCTAGAGGCCAGTTCTCAGTCCTGCAGGGTGCCTGGGGAGGTGACCCTGATGCTGGGGTATTTGGGCAGGAGGGTAGCTGTGAGATTAGAAGTCCGGAAGGGTTGGTGGCTTCCGGGGACAAGCCGTCGAGGGTTCCCTGGAGTCTCAGGGACACGGTGTCCTTGATGTTCGCACAAGTGGAGCTTCCTGAGCTGGGCAGCTCTGGCTTTTATCCATCTGGTCACAACTCACCTTCTACCTCACTCGGCTGAATCCTCCTGTCCACCCGAGGACTGCTTCGGTGCATTTAGTCTGCCCGCCTGGCTTTCTCTATTCCCACACTTACCTTGCTAACTCATTAAAGTCCAACTCAGTTGAGCCTTCAAAGCCCAGGTTGGATCTGTGTAGCCTGATCTTCAGGATGCTTTTTTCTGTGACTGCAGAAAACGTTTGTTTGAACAGCTCCTGGGCG
>NC_022028.1:33386414-33403908 GCF_000317375.1 Microtus ochrogaster | reverse complement strand
GGGGGGTGGAGACGGGACACCTTGGATGACTCAGACATGCAGGGGGTGGGGAATAGATGTCCCCACTCTCCAATTATGCTGCTTTCAATGAGTGACTTGCTCTCTCCGTTCCTGCTTATTCTCATCCCTCCGTGCACCCCCTTTGTCTCTGTCTGTCTGTCTGTCTGTCTCTCTGATTAAAAGGGCTTTGCACATGTGCAAAGTGCCCTAATGCTGACACACAGCTAGACCCCCTTTCCCTTTGATTTTGTAATAGTCTCACCAAGTGACCCAGGCCGGCCTTGACCATACTATCCCCCGCCTCGGGTCCTCAGAGAGCTAGCATTACAGGCCTGCCTCAACCACCAGCTTGGACCTCTGTCATCTTCTCTAGATAGGATTGTTAGACTTGTGTTAATGTAGGTAGGAGATGATCTTAGTCTAATGCTGCTGAATGGGTTGAGATCTTCACCCTCAGAGGAAGCCGTTTTCTAAAGGGAGAAACCAGTGCACTCACTGTTGACTGTGCCTCCTGTTGTTAAATGTTATGGTGGCTTTGTGTGCGCAGCCCAATGGAAGTACGTGCTGGGTCCTAGTAGGATGATAGGAGTTCCTTAGGGTAGGCAACTAATACCATGCATTTCTTGGAATCTTTTGCTATCTTTTTTATATACTGGAATTTCCAAAAGAAGGAGAATTCTAACCCAAACTGGAGGCCCTGCTGAGACAAGATGGTAGCTGAGGGCTAGGAACATAGGTCCCTTGCAAGTCCCCAAGCTACCACAAAGAGACAAATGGAGACAAAGCCAGGCTAAAGGTAGGTTCCCTAGGCTCAGGTCTCTGTGGCACTTGGATCCCACAGAGATCTTTGTGGCTTCAAGTGACCCGTTATGAAGTGAAGATGCTAGGGAGGAAGTAAAAGAGGTCCAGGAGCTCAAGGAGGGCCCTACTGGGGGACCTGTTCTTGACACCTGTTACTCATTGCCTGGACCTTGTACATAGATGGGACAGAGGGGTGGTTATCAGATAATGAAAGCTGTCTTGGTTGATTTTCTATTGCTTCCATGTACAGAATGGAAACACATTCTTGTTGCAGCCCAATGGAATGGCAGTACTATACCCATGCAGAGTGCTCAGCATGGGGACCAGGTTGAACGTGTGTCTGGCACATGGCTGTGGTTCTGACCTTTACCATCTGTATATCTGTCTCTACCAGTAGAGCAAGGATGAGGCTTGGTCATATGGGCCTGCTGATCACCAACCAGTACAGGGCCTGGCATATACACGGTGCCCAGCAAATGTCTTGTCGTGGGTGACCCTCACAATGGGCAGGGCTGTGGCACCTCTCTGTCTGGTAGCACTCATGAAGATATAAGGAGAGTTTATACAAGGGCATTCCCAGAGTAGAAGTTCCTTTATGGAGCTCATATAGATGTGAGCAGCAGACCTAGGATGGGGAACCTGTTCCTACCCTACTCCTCCTTTCTTCCTGCATTTCAAAATCGTTGCATTCCAGCTGGCAGTCTCTGGTACCTGCCAGTCCCTGGATCTTAGAACTCTTCATGCTAAAGCAAGTGGGGAGCCGTGAGTGGTGACTATGTGAGCCCAGGGCACGTGAGGAGCCAAGGAGGGCAACTTCTTAGTACCCTAGTGTACCTACCTTCAGCGTGCAAGTTAGCGGTGAATGATTTATGAACTGTATCCTCAGGTTGCAGGAGAGGTGGGGGTGGGGATCCTCCTGGCACATGTTGCCATCCCCTCCAAGGTGTCAGCTTTACTCACGATAGTGTCGTCTCCCCCACGCCAGGGGAGGCAGCCCCATGACAGGCTGTATTAATTTATATGTCGGGGCCACAGTGCCTGCAGCCTCCTCCGCATCTGTAGCCAGTGGCCTATTGATCTGGAAGAAAGAGAACGATAAATCATCTTGGCCTGGGACTCGGCTGGCCGCACTGGGGCAGCTGGCTCCCCAAGACGGCAGCCTGCGATATCTTAATGCCCCAAGGCTCTCCCCACCCTCTAACTCATAGCTTTGGTCTCCTCCCTCTGTCAGCACAGTGACAGATCCCTGGGACTCCCCGCTTTCCACAGACACACATGCTACAGCCTGTGGCAGCCAAGAAGGCAACCACTGGTTATCAGCAGACTTGCCTCTGTGTATCCAGCTACCACCTGTTCCGAGGAGGTGTGTGTGTGTGTGTGTGTGTGTGTGTGTGTGTGTGTGTGTGTGTGTGTGCGCGCGCGTGTGTGTGCGCGCGCGCGTGTGTGTGCGCGCGCGCGTGCGTATGTGAGAGGGGAGAGGGAGAGGAGGAGAGAAATCCATCATTTAAATACTCCCATCTAGGTCTTGGGAGACGGAAGGCTCCGTGACTAAAGCACTTGCCGCACAAACTTGAGTATCTGAGTTTGAATCCCCAGATCCCGTGTAAACCTGGGCATAGTAGAATATACCTGTAACCCAGCATTCCTACAGTGGGATGGGAGGCAAAGACGGGACCGGCTAGACTGTCTCAAGGTGGAAGATGAGAGGGTCCCCCAACCTTCGTACACGTGCCGTGGCTTGTGTGCTCACACATGTGCACAAATGTGTACATGCGCCACGGTCATCTTTCCTCTGGGAACTCTCCCTATCCTTTCAGCCCTCAGTAAGAGAAGACTTGAGTTTTACATTGATAGACCGTGGAAACTGAGGCCAAGATGAATCTGCCCTGCTGACTTTTCTCCAAGTCCCCAAGTGAAATCACTGGTACAATAATACCACTGTCTATAGCAATATCCTTCTCCTGTGCATGTATGCAGTCGGCTTCACCCTTTCCAGCAGCAACCCACTCCTGCAAGGACCTTCAGCACCACCCACTCACAAGCAAGCTTGTGTGTGTTTGTATGCCTGTCTGGTGCCTGCTTGTGATTGGTTGCAGTCTGCTGGGATGGGATCCTGACTAAACCAGACCAGGGAAAGGGGCCAAGAACACTATGCCTTGTGTCTTGATTTACCCTAAAGACGTCAAATTGTCTTCATACTTAATGCACAGATCAATGGGGTCCTGTAGCAGGTTCACCCAGAGCTCGCTGCCAGGTCTGTGCAATAATTCTCAGCCCCCACTGGTGTCCTCCTGTAGCTTGGGGACCCAGCAATAGCCCTTGTGATGCCGCTTGGGCTTGTGGGCTAGTAGATACCTAGAGACTGCAGCTGTCAGGTAGCAGTGCAGGTGAGAAGTAGGTAACCGTCTCCTCCATGGCCTTGTCTCCATCCTGCCCTTAACCACCTCGTCCTGCTTAGCTACCAGGAAGGACAACAGTGGGCCCCAGAACCGAGCCCAGGGAGCTGGACCCAGCCATACACTCAGAGATTTCTTGCTCTATCTTCTGTACAGGGAAGTGAAGTTGAGGAACCTGATCCCCCAAGACTCATGCACTTGTTTATGTGGGATGTGGCCAGGTTCATAGACACCCTTTCTGCACCCTCCACATAAGGAAAGAGAGCACCACATGGTGCAGGGAGCTAGATAGCATTAAAATGATTATTTGGTTTTAAAGACAATAGCGTTCTGATCAGTTTCTTGGTCAGTTCCAGCCAGGAGTCTTTGGGCTCATAGAAGGGTCTGGCAGTGGCTGCATGTCCCACTCCATTACCATGAAGCAGGGACTTAGTAGAGCCAGCTCTCAGGCACCAGTGATGCTTGGGTACATGCCAGGACACCCTTTATTGCTTATCACCCATTCAGTAATGACCTTTGACACAGAAGGAAAGGATGGCTGCAGCCTGATACCCTGTGCCTGGAGTCCAGCTGTTATCTCGTGGCTCCCCGACCCTTTAATGGTCTCCTCCCCTTTCCACAAGGTCTCCTGCCTTGCCTTCTCCTGCAGTGGAAGACCTGGGTGGGGCTGGTTTAGGAAATCCTGGGTCCCCAGGAGGCTACAACCAAGTGCAGCTATGGCTTTCTGAATCGGGAGGACCTGTGTCTGACTGTGACACGCAGCTTGGGTCCCTGCTGAGTGCCACACATACAAACAAGTTCTTACTCCACACTGGGTGGCCTTGTCACCACTTAGAGTCTCAGCATCTCCATCTGTAAAGCTGGTGAGCATGGAGTTATAAAAAGTTCAGTGGAGGCACAAGGGTGGCCCTTGACTGTAACTGATTATGAAAGTACCGGAACTCAGGAGGTTTCCTGGAAACGGAGCAAGCACTCCAGGTGGGCTCCATTGCCTTAGACTGGCCAGTAGATATCAGAGACCAGTGACAACCCCCCTCCCCATGCACACCATGACAAGTGTGTACCCATCTCCTTTAAATAATAGTACATTTTTAAAACGTTAAAGCTCATAAAACACCTGAGCCTCCTAGATAGCTCAAGCGGTTCAAAATACTTGCTTTGAGTTTGGTTCCCAGCACCTACATCAGGAAGCTCACAACCAACCGCCATCACGCCAGTTCCAGGGGATCTGAACCCTCCTCTGATCTCTTCAGGCACCTGCACACACATGACACATGTTCACATGGACACACATTTACATAAACATAAAGTCTTATCAATGTGAAATGGCATGCACAAAAAGACATGGCAGGGGCAAAATGGCCCTGGCTATGGAGAAGTAACTAGAATACGCTCTGTTCCTATAGACTCCTGTCCCTCTGGGTGACACCTGTCCACACATTCTGTAGGTGGTTGGTACTTCTACAGAGGGTCAAATCTTGTTCAAGGCCACTTGGTCAGGGACAAAGTTCTGAGGACCCGAGCTAGTCACAGAAGAGTCTCGGGGAAGCATCTTAGAGAACCTGTGTCCTGAAGCCTGTTCCCTGCCAGAGGCAGGCTCTGTGTCCCCCGGAAGAGGAGGCAGTGATACCCCCAGATGCCAGAGTCCAGGCCTGGGACAGCATGGAGATGCAGAGTCTGCTGGTAAACCTCCAGGGAGCCACATTCTATCTGTCCCCTGGGGTATGGGACTTAATCTCAGCCCTTGGCTTCCACTTATCCTAACAAGCATTGTCAAAACAGCGCAGGGACAGGCCCACAAGCCCCCGTGACATTGAGCCCCGCAGCACAATGGGCTGTTTTGATGGTTTTGCCAGTTGCCTGACCCTCCTTGTTTCCTACCAGGAGGGGACAGCACTCTCGCAGGCTTTCTGCTGATGGAATTAGTATAATTTCTCTGATTCCCCAGCAGCCTTTAATTACTTTGTAACTTTGTGGTGCTTGCCTGAAGCGGGAGGGACTGGGCTTTCTCTCTTTATAATAACCTTAAGTGGAAGCTGCCTGTCCATCTATTAAAAAGCCCACTCTTCTCTCCAGATGAGATAATGCCGCCGGGAGATAGCACCCCCGGCATAATCACTAGGTACAATAGAATAATCCCTGCTTGTTCCCTCCTTCATCCATCGCCAGCCCTCCTCCCCAGGACAGGGATTGAGGAGGGTTGCAGGCCGGGTCACGTCCTTGTTGGAGAGGGCACAGGCTTGGGCTGTACCTTCTCCAAGGCTTGCCCCAGAGAGAGGAAGATGGCACAGAGGCCCCTTCTCGCTGCCCACTGCTCTCTATAACCCTAGGGTAGCCCAGCATGGTGTTACCTTCATAGTGGCACCCACTGTATTGCAGAAAGCCGATTTGACTTATATTGTAAGCTGGGATGGCGTCCCGAAACAAGGCTGTGCTTGTCCTTTCTCACTGTGTGGTCATTATCGGTGCCCTTTCCAAGATACAGCCTGCAGGTGGGCAGCTTGTCCTCTGTCAATCATTTGCCCAAACTTATGCTTTCTCCCTAGAACAATGCAGCAAGAAAGTCTGATCCCGGCTGCAAGAGAGGCTGGTTCCAGCCATTCCTTGCCTTCAGCAGTAGCCACCAGAATCCAGCCTCAGACACTTCTCTTGTCCTGCTCTTGGAGTGCTTTTGCACTGCCCCCACCCCAGTTTCCAGCCTGCTTGGACTCTGCCTCCTGAGCTTGACTCAGCCTTTCCATGGGGTGATTCAGACTCAGGCCAATAGGTGGGCCTTCCTGTCATGGCCACCTGCCTATAAACTCAGATGGGCTCCCTCAGTGAGTCACCTCCTGACCAGAAAGGGGTGAAGATGTCACTTGTGGCCACATTGCTCATTCAGAGCTCTTGCTGTTAATAAATAGGACTGCTCACCCTGGGCCTGTACCCCCACAGAGGGTAGCCTCTCAAAAGTTGACATTCGAGAGAGCCGGAGGGGACCCTAAGTGTTCATGAAGGGAGACTCGAAAGGTAGTAACTAGCTTCTGTGGGGTCATCAGGGTGGAGCCAGAGTTAAGTCCTTGTGGCTTCTCAGAAACAGGACAGTAGAGGAGCCATTCACACATTCACACATGCACATAGGTGTGCGTGCACTGTGTCTCCACAGGAGCCCTATGCAGCCCCCAAGGGACCACCACCATAAATGGGCTTTTGACCTTGGGTCAGACCCGTGAGCACAAACAACCCTTTTACTTTATAATGTTCCCCACCCTCAGCTGTTTGGTTATAGCAACAGAAACAGGGCCAGTGCAGGCATCTGTGACTGGGAGACCTCATGGGAGTAATGCAGGTCACTGACTGGTATGTTCTGAGTCAACAACGTGTTACTGATGCAGCTGCGTGACGATGCAATGCCTGCCTTCCCTGCTGGAGTGCTTACCAAGTGCAAGCACTTGTGGAACTGCCCCTGGGTCAGAAACCAGGCTGGCCAGCACCTTGCAGCTCTTCCAACTCTTCTCCTCCCTTCAGGTGACCTTGCCTGTGGTTGTGATTGTGTATATACCCTTTAGGGATTGGTTTTGTTGTAGATAGGGCCGGGCCTTAAACTCAAAATCTGCCCGCCTCAGCCTTCCAAGTACTGAAATCACAGGCTCTGTGTGGTCTTCCATCATGTTCTTATTGCTGCCCCAAACCGTGGGAGCAGGCAGCTGAGCCTCTGCTGAAAGGCCGCACCCCACGATGGTGAGGGACACTCCATTGAGAGTCCCCAGAACAGGAGAAAAACTTGAATGCTGAGTGCAGCATTGGCAGCTGTACCCGGGAGTGTTTGTTGTCTGTGAGTCCCATGGGCATTGGATGGATAACATGAGAGATGTCTGCCTAGAGGGGCCTAGACACTCTTTCCCAGCTTAGGAGGCCTCTGCAGGTACCTTGAGCTGAGCAGGAAACTGAGGGAGGGCAGGGATTTAAGAGGAAGGGGGAAGAAAGGAAAGAAGCCTCAAAGACGTCCTGTGTGAGAGGCAGATTCCCAATGATCTAGTTAGGGAAACCCAGAGAGGACAAGCAACTTGTCCAAGGTCACACAGCTAACCCTGACTCTGACAATTTTTGCTGTGCCAAGACCAATCTGCATGCATCTTATCTCTGCAGCATCCACATTGGGTTTAGGGTCAGTTGTAGCGGTTTGCTGTCTCCAGGGAATAGCCTTAGCCTGGAGGTGGAACGGGGAGAGGGTATGTGCTTAGGAAAGATTCTTTGAGATGAGTTTATTGTGTTCTGCCTCCTTCCAAGTGGCCATTCATATCGGCAGCCCCATCTCTGGCCCGCATGAGAAAACACAAAAATTTTTAAAGGTGTCTTAGAGGTTGGAATGGGTTTTTTTCTTCTTCTTCTTTCTTTGCTGGTCAGGGCTGGGGCAGGTGGAGGACAGAGGAATTCATTCTTGTAAGGCATTGTCTCATGCCTCACCTCCCCCCAAACCGTCAGGTCTTCCAAACCCAGGGGCTAGCAAACCCTAAAAGAACTGTACCAACCACAGCCCCAAAGATGGAGATGGAGGCGATGCGTCAGCAGTCACTGGGGCGGAAGACCCTAAATGGTGTGGAAGTAATGCCTAAAGTGTGCCGCGATTACAGACATTTCCAGCGGGCCTCAGGCGACCGGGGCGGTGCCGGTGGCTGAGGAAATAAATCCTGAAGTATGGGGCTTTGCAGAGCCTGAAGGGACGAGGCTGGTGCAGTGAGTCCCCTGTGCAGGGCAGCGGAGGGGAGTGGGGCTTACTCCTTCATTCCCCATCCCTCTAATCCATCCAAGTTCCAGTCCCTTGGATGGGTGGCAGCCTGTCTCTTCCAGTTGGAGATGGAGCATCGTGGTGGAACACCTGCCTAAGATGAGCAAGGCCTTGGGTTCCATGCCTAACACCTTCAGGCCCCCCAAATCAACACATTTGTGAGTGTAATGTGTGTGTGTGTGTGTGTGTGTGTGTGTGTGTGTGTGTGAGAGAGAGAGAGAGAGAGAGAGAGAGAGAGAATATGATTCAATCTCTGCTCCTAGTGCTCTAGCCCCTAAGCTTGTTGAGTTCTGCCTGGTTTCATCTGAGTTCAGAACTGGTGGAGGTAATCTACAGGAGGATGCCTCATTCAAAAGAACAGCCATGCCGGGCGGTGGTGGCGCATGCCTTTAATCCCAGCTCTCGGGAGGCAGAGGCAGGCGGATCTCTGTGAGTTCGAGACCAGCCTGGTCTACAAGAGCTAGTTCCAGGACAGGCTCCAAAACCACAGAGAAACCCTGTCTCGAAAAACCAAAAAAAAAAAAAAGAACAGCCATCATTTAAAGATGTGGTAGGCTACCTGGCCACAGGGATTTGCTGATGAGATGGCCCTGTGTTGTCTCCAGGGGATGGTGAGACAAAATGGGGGGAGGGTTGTCATGTTGCTGAATTTAAAGATGGAAGTGTTAAAATACTGTAGTGATGTCTAATACCTTGAACCCTATTATTTAAAAAAAAAATATATAAAACAATTATAGCCGGGCGGTGGTGGTGCATGCCTTTAATCCCAGCACTCAGGAGGCAGAGGCAGGCAGATCTCTATGAGTTTGAGGCTAGCCTGGTCTACAAGAGCTAGTTCCAGAACAGGCTCCAAAGCTATAGAGAAACCCTCTTTCGAAAAACCAATATATATATTACAATTAAAAAGATAGATGCAGACGTGAGCCATGGGATTCAAGCCTACCAGAAACTCAAAGGCAGGGCTGAGAGCCTCCTGAGGCTTTCCGGGCACCCTTCCCACACTCTGATTTTAGTCCAGTCAGACCCACTCTGGGTCCCGAACTCTAGAACTCAAAGGTGAAAAATCTGTGCTACTTTAGGTCACTAAGTCTGTAATAATTTGTTACAGCAGCCATAGGTCATAGGCACAAGAGAGGCTCTGAAGGCAGAATAGCAGGAAGGAGATGAATGACACAGTCCCTGACCTCCAGGAGACTCTGGTAGGGTTACTCCGTAACTGCAATGCCTCCCTGTAAAACAGAAACAGAGACCTAAGACCTTGGAACCAAGTAGCTACCAAGTGGAGCTTAACTCAGGTTGTTGAGGGAGGGGCAAAGTGGGCAGTTCAGCAGTCTGCTGCTGGCCCAACTTCATGCCACCTTGTCCTGGCTCCCCTGCTCTTGTCGCCCCTGTAGTGGCTGATTCCAAGCACACCTTCCTCTGGGTGACAGAGCTGGGCACAGCAGCTGTACCCGAGCGTGGGAGGTTGGCCCTGTCTGTAGCAGCTTCGGAGACAGTATAGACCCTGGTGAGCCACAGGCACAGGGACCCCTTCCTGCTGAACACAGGGCCACCTCCTACAGAGATAGGGACCCCCCGCTTCCTGCTGGGTCCCTAATCTGCAGCTTGTTACTGAGGTCTGTAGAGTCCCCAGAGATGGAAAGGCTGCCATCCACAGGGTCCCTCTCTTTGAGGAAGGAAGAGTGGGGCTCTGTGGACCATCACCTTTGTTCTTATGACTTGTCTCACACACGGGACATCGAGACTTGCCAGCTGCTTGGAGATAAGTCCATCTTACAATCTGCAAGGACCAAGCCTAGGAGTCCTGAGTATAGGGAAGGTTGAATGACAGTAGAAATGACAGTAACGAGGATGGAGGATGTCCCTCACTCATTCACATACCTGTCACAGTTAGCTGATGGCATGGAGGTATCAGTCAGCTTTTGGTTGCTTCAACATAGTGCCCGACAGTGCTCCTGTGAAGTAAGGCAAGGTTTATTGCATTGATAGCACTGGGATCCAGTGTCCACATGGCACACTTCAGGCTTGGCAAGGGCTGCCCCTGGTCTGCATCATGTCATGGTACACGGTAGATGCCAATGTTGGGAACAAGCTATTACATGTATCACCAGGAATGGAAAGAAGAGAGGCTGTATTCCCCCGAGCCTTGTTGAGGGTGCACCTCCAATAACCTATGGACCTGCCACTAGCCTTCGAAAGGTTCTGCTACTAGCCAACAGCAGCAGCAGCAGCAGCAATAGCAGCCTGGGAACCTCTTCGAGATCATCAATATCGCTAAGGTCATAGCAATAGGCTTAGGGTTATCCCATCTGTAAGATGGGGTCCTGCCCCCAGAGAGACCAAGTTAATCACTTATATCACACAGCAGAACTGGAATCTAGAGCGACTTACTACTTCTGTGGATCATGGGTCTAGGCAGTGGCATGGAGATCATGCCACCATCAGGGGACCATGCCTGGGATCCTTAGAAAACCTGCAGGGATAGCCAGGGTCTTGGAGCTGGGGTCCCCCAAACCTTCCTTAGAGCCTTTTCTTCAGGACTGGGGTGCTAGGTGCCTCCCCCAGTTCTAGAGAGCCCTTCTAACTGTGTGTTCTTGGAGAGACTGCTCTGCCTGCGCCAGCACGCACACACGCTTACACACACCTCACTGGGTGTTTGCCCTGCCTCCTTCTGTCCCAGTGTCTCCCTCACGGGTCAGCGCCCTAGAGCATTAAATCATGAACAAATCAGCTGCAGCCAGCAGGAGGGTAGGAGGAGGAAGGGGGGGGGGGAACGTGGCCAGCAAGGCCATTAGCAGTATGCTGGCCAGGCAGACGAGCCTCGGCTGATTGGGAAAGTGGCCGGCCTCCTCTTTAGAACAGGGCTCGTCGTCAGAGGCCACTGTGGTGTGATGTGCCTGAAACACACGCACACAGACTGTTGTGCTTTTCTGGGGAGTCACGGAAACTGCATGGCTTGCAGCCAGACTATCCAGTCCAAGAGAACAGTGTTCAGATGGACCCTGTTCCTCCCCGACCGGCGAGACTTGGGAAATGTCTGCCCCTTGTGAAGGAGGCAGAGATAAACACATTCAAATTGGCACAGGTCTGCCGTGAATTCTGGCCTGAACTCGCAGGCCAGCATTTGAGCTTTACTGGCCCTGATCCTCTTATCTTAGAATGGGGGAGGTCACAAACCCACAAAAGATTCCTCTCTGCAATCAGGGTTCCCTGACCTGTGGGAAGTCCAAGGACCACCCACCTCCATCCAGGTCTAGTAAGGTGAGCATCCCAACTTCCTAGGCTCCCACAAAGCCAGTACGTGCAGTAGGATCAAAAACCCATTGCCATTGTTCTTGAGTTCTCAGTAGTCCTTACTGACTTGATCAGGGGAGGGGGAGGGAAATGGGAGGCAGTGGTGGGGAGGAGGCAGAAATCTTTAATAAATAAATAAATTAAAAAAAAAAGATTCCTCTCTGCAATCAAGAACAGGGCTCACCTGCCACAGCGAGTGCTGTAGAAGCTGAGGCGGGGCTTGGGGACCCTTGTATGATCCTTGTGGTAATTTGAGTAAGAATGGCCCCCATGGGCTCTATATTTGAATGCTTAGTCATCAGGAAGTGGCACTAGAGAATTAGGAGGTGTGGCCTTCTTGGAGTAGGTGGGGCTTTGTGGGAGGAAGTGTGTCCCTGGGGGTGGGCTTTGAAGTTTCAAAAACCTATTGACCCAGTTTTCTTTCTTCCCGTGACCTGTGGATCAGGTTGTAGCTCAGTGTGTGTGTGTGTGTGTAACCATGCTGCCTGCCGAAACTGTAAGCTGGCTTCCAATCAAATGCTTTTCTTTTTTAAGAGTTGCCTTGATCATGGTGTCTAAGACATAATTAAGACAACAACCAAGGGATAGAGGAGCCCATCTTGCTGCTGATTCCCTGAGATAGCATTGAGGATTTTTCCATGTGTCTTTGGCCCTTACATCTTGGGCCTCTGCTTAACCATCTAGAAAACAGTGTGACCAATTTGGCTATGGCTATAAGAAACAGAAGGGCCACTGGGTTCAAAATGATAGCAGACTACAACTCATCTCTCCAGTCCTGACTTGCCAATGCCAGGGCAAGGCATCCGGGTGGCACTCTGTTACCCAGGAGGTGATGGCTACCATCAGTAAGATGCAATCATTCTGAGCTGTGTCACTCTGTAGGGCTTCTTGGGACTTGGGGTTTAGTGTTCTTACCCCAGCAAAGGTCATGGGTCAGTCGTATCCCAGCAGCCAATGAACGGGAGCAGGGCCCATGTTGGTAAGTTGAGGTCCAGGACTTTGGGGTACTCTGGACTCACCTGGTGCTCAGAACAAGTCCTTCCTGGTACCGTAAACCACAGGGCCTGGTAGGGGCTGTCAGCCGGGCAGGTCCATCCCTTCTGCACGGCTGGCCTCGCAGCCGGCCTGCAGCAGACACAGCTTTTTTGTTTTTGGTTAAAAAGCCTCATTGGAGCGTTATGATATTGCGATGTGAGGGTAATTGAGCTGAAAGCTATTCTCTTCCTGCAGCCAGCGCGATAGGAGTGATTGAGGTGCCCGGCCTCCCCGCCAGCCTGGGGATCCTGATGAAAGTTCCGTGTAGAAACAGGACTGTGTACAAGGAGGGCCCTGAGTTTTGGGATTTGGGGCTGCGAGGCCAGGCCTCTCTGCCCACTAGGAGCAGACAGCTAAGCTCCTAGGGCTCCCATGGACTGAGACAAATAGGACATCCCCAGTGCTAGGTCTTGGGAGGTTGGGCTCTGGCTGTGTCCCCCAAGCTCTCCCCATCACTTCCTTTTCTCATAGAACCTATCCCTTTTACTCATACCCCCCACCCTCCAAGTCTTTCTGTTTTGAAGTTTGAACTCAGAGCTTCTGGGGATGTTAAGCAAGTGCCCCATTGCTGAGTCACACCCCCAAAGGTGTCTAGGTAAGTTCTAGGCAAGCACTCTATTGCTGAGCTGAACCCTCAATTCCTTACCTCTACAGAGGTTCTCTACTGTGAGCCACACCCTAACCCATCCCAGGTAGATTCCAGGGAAGTACTGTCCCTTTGAGTCACGCCCCAGCCCCTTCCTGGTAGATTCTAGGCAAGTGTACTGCCATGGAGCCAGCTCCTCTTGACCCTACTGGGCTGGCTCTCTCTGCTTTCTGAATCTCCACCAAGTTGTATGCCACGTCCTTTAGTGTTTAGACACCACAGCGTGTTTCTGAGCCAAATGTTATGCCCCTGTGACTCAACCCAGGCACCTTGTTAACATCCAGCCTCTGGTTCTATAAGTCTGAGACAGGGCCTGTGGTTCTGCAGGGCTTTCAAGCTCTTGTGGATGCCAATACCACTGGTCTTCCTTTCTCTCTTTGAGGACTAAGACTCTAAGAAGCCACCAGGCCATGGGCAGAGTAAGTGTGACCAGGGCTCAGCTATGAGGAGGGAGCAACCCACTGTGACAGGAGCCTATTCCTCAGCAAGACGTCCTTGCGTGGTTGTGCAGGTAGTGCGCTAAACAAGGGGCCGTGTGCTTAAAACTGCTTCCTGCTACTTACTGGGTAAACTGAGGCTGCATACAAAGGTACCCTCGATCCACTGCCTCATGTCTCCAGCCAGAATGTGGAAGTCCAAGCAAGAGACTCAAGTGCACTGAGTTTCTCTCCCAGAATTCTTTCTGGGCAGGGATGTGGTTCAGTTGGTAGAGTGCTTCATGCACGAAGCCCTGAGTTCAATAGCTTCAGCTCCACATAAACAAGGCATGGCATCCCACTCCTGTAAGCTCACCGCCTGGGAGAGGTGGAGGCAGGAGGACCAGAAGCTCACCATCACCATTGTCTCCATAGTCTGAAGTCAGCCAGGGTTATGCAAGAAAGTAAGCTGCCACTCGGCTATGTAGCACTTTCCTGACCATTGCTCACTCCCAGCTTGTAGAGCTGAACTTGAGACACAGGACAGGAGGGGCTGCAAGTTCCTGCTGAGGGGAGGGAAGCTCCCTAAAGAGCAAGATGCTCCTGGCTTCTAGTAAGTCATCTCCCTCAGCCGCACCCCCTCATGCACACTTAGACTGTCTTCCTGCTGGGATATTAACTGCCACCAGGTTGAAGTGAGGGGGGCCATTAATATGAGCTTCCTCATAAGCAAGAAGCCGGCCCAGGCCTGGACTTGGTGCTTATCTCTGCAGACCAGGCTCTCCGAGAACAGAGCTCCCCTGGCAGGTGGCCAGGTCCAATGAGGACAGAGAGGCCCAGCTCTTCTGACTCTGCTGAGTGGCCCAGCTGAGCCTGGGCCCCCTTCCCCGCTGGAGCCATAGGCTTGGCAGGACCGCTCAGCAGGCAGAGGCCATGCCGCCATGCAAAGATGGGCTTTGAATCTATGTAACACTCCTGACCTGGCCCTGGTTCTTCTTTCCCTTAGGCCATTCTGCCAGGGGCAAGAGGAATGGGTTTTGTTTATTGATGTCAGTAGTGTACACAGGTGTGTAAGGCTGGGGTGCAGTCATCGCTGCATCTTCCTCCTTGTGTTCCAACAGCCCATCATCTCTCGTTCCCATCTCTTGTTCCCCTACCGCTACCCTGGAAAATGGAATCACACATACGCTTGCTGTTGGCCAAACAAGTCACGTGGGTCTACTGAGCCCAGCCCTTTCTAGCCCCTTTCACTCCTTGATCCTCTGGGAGAAAGATGTGTCCCTTTCTCATCTTGCATAGAAGGAACCAGAGGCCCAGAGGTGCTGTGGGGCTGCCTAGTACCACACAGCAAGCTAGCACACTCTGAACTGTACATGATAAGGTAGTACCTCATCCGAGCCCATAGCTGGGTTATGGCGCTCTTGATCCCTGAGGTCACCACATACTCTCAGACATCTCTACATTGTAATTTCTCCTAGCTTGACTGTGGTGACCTGTGCCTATGATCCCAGCTATGAGATGAGCTGAGGCAGGAAGTGCATGAGTTTGAGATGAGGAAAGAGGGAGAGAGCATGCCTCCCTGCCCTCGGCACCCCACTAGGCAGCCTCCAGGGTCATCACTGGGTAGAATCTCCTCCTTGGGTCTATTGACACAAGTGTGTCAGCAGCTGGCCCTCTGGTGACTTGCTTGTAAAGAATATGGAGGCCCTGAAACAAGACTTCTTCCATGGCCCTTGCTGAGTAGACCCTTAGCCTTCACCTCCATCGGTCTTTTTTACTTTTTATTTTCCTGAGGCCCTAACACCAGCATCTCCTGTTCGCGATTCAGGGCTTCTACATTCCACACTCTGCCAATACCAAAGTGTCTCCAAAATGACTATATTTCTTCAATTCTAAATGCCGGTTTACCCCTTGTCATAAAACATAGGCAATTCAGACTTATCTCGGGCTGGCACAGTGCCTTAGCGGGTAAAATGCTTGCCACCAAGACTGATGCCTTGAATTAGAACCCCAGGACCCACATTGTAGAAGGAGAAAACCAACTCCTACTGCAATCTCTGTCTGCCACGCATGTGTGATGATGTACACACACACACACACACACATTGTAAACGTAAGAATATTTCTTAAAAGGATTCATCTGAGTTACTTATGGTCTTTGCCATAGATAGTGACCCACTAGATCCATAGAAAATACTTCATCTGTGCTCATTAGCCCTGCCCCTGGGGACAGTGGTTGGAGCTCACCCTTCTGCCTGAGGGGCAAAGCTAAAGCTGAGGGTCGAGGAGCATCTGTATGCCACCCAATGCCCTGGGTCTCCTCCCCGCCCACAATACCCACACTGACACTTCCTGTATATATATAAAGTACCTGCATACATTTCCTATACTTGGCCTGGTTCCACCTCAGCTTGATACTTCAAGGCCAGCCCCTTTGAACCAAGATTTCCTGCATGTCCCAGCCACTGAGTATGAGGTTCAGAGGCAAAGAGGGGAACAATGTTCATTTTCCCATCTGTGCACAGACTCAGCTCTCAAATATTCCTATCGTATTGAGAGCATTCCTAGTTCTAGGGAGACTTCAAGCCAGCTACTCAGGGAGAGGGTCTCCTTCTGAGAGTGGACACACTCAGAGCCAACAGCAGAAGCCATCAGGAAGGCAGGAAGGAAAGTTGGGGCTCCTCTGTGGAACTGAAGTCTGCTGGAGCCAGAGGAACTAAGGAGTCTTGCTCAGCTAGTCTACCCCCTCCGCAGCAACACCCCTTTCCCAGAAGCCCTTGGGCGAGAGGGCTCTAATTGATGAGCTTGTTCCCCAGTAGCTGTCACACTTCCTCAGTTCATCACAGCCCATCAGCCTCTGAGGGAAACTCTCCTGCCAGCTCCCACTGTGGTGGCCGCGGAGGACAGACACTGCCTGCGACCAGAGCATCTGAGCTCATGGACCATAATGACCACGGAGAGCAGTCCAGCTGGGGCAATGACAAGCCCTTCTCTGGGGGAATGGGTGTCAGACAAAGGGTGGTGGGGAGCACGTGACACCCTGTGAGGTGAGTTTAACTCTCTGGATTCTCAGCCTGGAAGGTAGAGCCTCGGCGTGGTTCTGTGCATTGGCACAGTCCTGAGGACGGAGACTCGGAGGACCTGGCTTTGAGACCAGCCTGAGCATTTCTTACTCTAAGGACTGGAGTGCTCAGCCCAGAAGGGGTGACTCTGTTAGGCCTGTATGCTGGCTTACTATCTGTCGCCCATGATGCTCCCCTCATGTCCCACCGTCTTCTGGGTGACATCCTTATCCTGGTGCACAGATACCTAGCACTGCCTACTCAGAGGGCCTGCTGTGTGTACTCCAGTACTACCCCACCTTCTGAACTCTGTCCGTTCCCTGGCCTCAGTCAGGTGACGCTGGAGATCATTCAGTGTAAACTCACACATCTTCTGTCCCCTGCTTTCATTTTTCTTTTTAAACGTTTATCTAATGTGGAGTGGGTTGGTGAGTAGGTATGGGCATCCACGTGGAGATCAAAGGACAATTTATAGGAATTGATTCTTTCCTTTCACAATGCAGATTCCAGGGATCAAACCCAGGTGGTTGGGACTGCAGCAAGTGGCTTTACCCACTGGGCCACCTCACTAAGCCTTCCTCCTCTTTTGAGACAAGGTCTTACAATGGAGGTCTGACTGGCCTAGAACTCACTTGGAAACCCAGACTGGCCCCAAACTCCCAATGATCCTCCTGCTTAGTCTCCCAAGTGCTGAGATGGCAGAGACACTCCACTCCACCACCTGACCCTAGCTTCCCCTTGTGCTCTAGGAGGACATGAATGCCCTTTGACCTCTCCCAGGGTCTGATCCCACCAGTCCACGCCTAGCGAGCTGTACTTCATAGGCAATAAAATCAACCAAAACTTAATTCTTACTTTTCTATTGCTGTTCTAAGATACCATGACCAAGACAACGAATAGAAACATTTGATGGAGATTTACAGTTTCATAGGGTGAGTCCAGGAGCATCCTAGCAGGGAGCATGGTAGCAGGCAGGCATGGTACTGAAACAGCAACTGAGAGCTCACATCTGATCCATGAGCACGAGAGAGAGAGAGAGAGAGAGAGAGAGAGAGAGAGAGAGAGAGAGAGAGAGA
>NC_022028.1:33379071-33386314 GCF_000317375.1 Microtus ochrogaster | reverse complement strand
GAGAGAGAGAGAGAGAGAGAGAGAGAGAGAGAGAGAGAGAGAGAGAGAGAACTGGGAATGACGTGGCTTTTGAAGCCTCAAAGCCTACCCCCACCCCCACCCTGTGAGACACTTTCTCCAACAGGGCCACACCTCCCAATCCTTCCCAAATTATTCCACCAATTGGAGCCCAAGTCTTCAAAGGTATAAGCCTATGGTGGTCATATTCTCATTTAAACTACCACACTTAACCACAACACAAACACAGCCTTCCCCCCACCTTGCAGGAATTTTTCCCAGTGAGGGAGGTAGGTAGGCATCTACACAGCTATGATACCAAGGCTGCTAGACCCACCTTGTGCAATCCAGACTGGGGTTGCAGAGGTACGAGGTACTTGGACAGGTCACCAGTGTGGAGAACTTAAAGTAAGGAACCAGTGTCCCAGGGTAGAAGTAGGACTTTGCCTTGGCCCATGGCGAGCCCAGCTTCAGAACATTCTCCGTTGTTTACAAAGCAGCACGGGATTGGAAGAGATGGCATAGCTGGGGGGGATGGCAGAGGGGGGAGTGGCAGAGGGAGGGAAACAGACACACCAATCTTGTCTTGCCCGTGGGAACCTTGTACAGCTTTAGCAATGACCCACAAGCTCAAATACTCAATGAAAAATTATAAAACAAAAGCACCTAGATATTGAGCAGTGTCCTCTTCTGAGAAATGTGATAAAATCATAAACCGTCCAGCTGGGGCATCAATCATCCTCACCCAGCATATTCCTGCTCTAGATGTTACCTGCCCGTCAGTTATGTAATTATCTCAGTTGTCAGATCAGTTACTGTCCTACCACAGTGCTGTGTCCAAGTTACCCTTAATTCACTCACTACGTCGGTTGTTCTGTGGTATTCTTTTCCTGTTAATCTTGTTTTACCTAATGATGTTTATGAATTAAACATCATTGGTTTGTATGTGGGAAAATACATGGAGTTGAGCCATCTCTGTTGTTCTTCCCGGGATCTCTTCATTGTCCACTCGGGGTTTCCGGGACCTATCCCCGTAAGTGTAGAGGATGGCAAGCTGCTGAGGATTCTCTCTGCCCTGACCCCTCTCCTCATTAGAGGGCTAAATCTGTATCTCCCTGGTTTGGAAAAGGCCCTGTGTCCCACTTCCTGCTCCCTGCCTCATTTTTTCTTTCCTGAGGTTTTGGAAAGACTTTCCTTTGAAGCTCCCACTGTCCCCACCTCATTCCCAGCCAGGGTCTGAATTTTAAGCACTCTATTTTCTTTACCGATTTTATGATAAACAGCCCTATGTTTCCAGTGCCTTTCCTAAGTGTGTCAGGCTGTCCCTCGAGGCACTGTGCGTCCCTCCGCTCCCAGATGTCCAATCTCTTCCCCACCCCAGATGCATGACTATCGCCACCTCCCACTGGCTCCTTTCAAGTGGCCGTCACATTTCCAATTCACCCCAGATCCATAACATTTGGGGGCAAGTGTCTATCATCTCAGATTGAATCTGGGTCATGCTGGCTCCTGTACTATCCACAGAGCAGGTCCTGAGGCCTGGGTGGTTGTCTTCACTTCCTGTCTCTATCTCAGATAGGATCGTGTCTGCCCCTAGCAACCGGGCAACTGCCATCTTTCATGGAAGAAAACTCTCCACCACCCTGGTGCCCCTGCCTTGGCCTGATCCGGTTGGCTATTGTTTATATAGAGATCAAAGAATTGCATTGAAACCTCTCTGAACCTGGTTCATGTATGCATGCTTGCATTCATTCATTGGAGACAAAGCCTCGCTATGTAAGCCCCATGTTCCCTGGAATCTGTGATCCTCCTGACTCAGCTTCCTGAGCACTGGGAAGAGAGGTGTGTGCCGCCACATAGGGTACTGGCTTTTCCATGGGTCACTTTTTATTCCTTGGGTTCAGAAGATGGTCTGACAGGCACATGTATCTCTACTTCTGTGCAAACTCCACCTCTACTATCAGCCTGAGAGCTAAGTAACCAAGAGGATAGGAACAGCTGATGGAAACATTAGACCCCAGGGACCGTTCAAAGCTTATTCTGTTGCTCTGATGGTGACACCTGGACACTGAGCTGGAGCAGGTGTGGACATAGACTCGGTCCCAAAGGCGTGCTTGGACCGAGTAAGTGACTCGGCGCTGGTACCTCCTGGATTTGCTTGCCATAAACATTTGGAGCCCAGAGACTCTGCCCAAGTTGGCCAGGCAGAGGAGAGGACCTTCTAATCAGAGAAGTTAGCAGTGCCTGGCCAGATGTGGGAAGATCCCCATGTCCCTTCTGCCCATGCAGACTCTCAGGAGAGGGCCCTCAGGGCCTGGCTTCCTCTGAGCTGGCCGTATCCACTGGAGCTCTCTGGGGAAGTGTGGCTGGCTGCCTGCTCCATGGCCGGTCTCCTCCATCCAGACTGCTCATTGCACTTTTTATGGCTCGAAGCTGAGAATTTATGAAGCGAGAGAAAGACAGCGTGAGACTGAAGGAAGGGCAGGCCGGAGGGGGCGGGTGGATAGCACTTATAACCTCTGCTCGGGCTCAAAGACACTGGACAAATTATGGCCCCCATCTCTCTTTCCATGCCCGCTCTGCATTCCCAATCAGCTTGCCATCTTCTGCTGAGAGCAAGGTGAGCTTGGAACCCACCACTCTGGAGCTTGTCCCAGGGATGAGCAGCTTGCAGGGTACGGGTGAGGCATCCGGATATGGGACATTGGTTGCCTCTGCAGACAGCAGAGGAAATGCTTCTTTGATGGACAGACACCCATTAATGGGTTCTTACTACTCAGAGCTCTGCTGGAGACCTGGCTTGTGGTCTACCCAGGAGTTGGTAGAGAATATTTCCAAAGCTCCTTTGGGACCTGGGCTGGGCCGAGAGCTGGAAGAATCAGATTTCTGCTATGACCTCTTGTCACATGGGGGCAGTGCCAGGCCCTTATTCTATATGCCAGTCAAGTGATATCATGTCTGTACATGGTCATTGCCCAGACATGCTGAGTAGACAGTTCTCTCGGGAGACTGTGATGTGCTGGTTACCTGGCAGACACGGTCAGCCTAAGGTAGTCCATGTAATCACAGAGAATGAACACATACATTTGGCCAAAGTCCTTGATTCCTACATGGGACTGGCTGCCACAGCTTTGCACCACGTGTGTGTTGGTCGGCTTACATGGGTGATACCACATGGTCCTGTCTTGCAGTTAGTTTGGGATGGAGCTACAGACTCATATTGGGGAAGGGTAGAATTGGCGACAGAAACAAATCCAATTCCAATCATCGATTCTTCTGCCCGAAAGGCCAGTGGGACAGGCAGGCAGATATACAATAGGAAAGGGATTTGGAGATGAAGGAGGCAGAGTGGCCTGCAGCATATGGGTGGAGGTGGTGGGAGGGGCTCTTTAGAATACAGCTAAAGTGGGTGGCAGTCAGGGTTGGGGTGACCATTGAAAATATGGGGTGAGTACTCTGGCCATGCCCTGAGTCCTAGGGGCCCCCTGCTGGTCTGGAAGTTTCCAGAACCTTTGGAATGAGTCGGGTCAGTTTGGGTATATGTTTGTATCAGTGCTGTTAGAAGCCTTATGGTCACCTTTGGCCTCCTTCCTTGAAAAGAGCCATCCCACCTTCTCCAGCTTTCCTGGCTTCCACAGTTGAGGGCCTGTGGTGGGAACAAGGGACAAGCGCTCCCCCACTTTGGTGCTCGCAGCTCTGACCCCACCCCCAAGAGCTGCTCGGCTCTCTAATTGAATAATGTGTGAAAATAATAGGATTTCTCCTGGAACTATCGGTTATGTTGCAGAGCCAAATCGTAACGAGAAAGTCATTAGTAGTAATAAACACAGCGGAGAGCCAGGGACATGATCTGTCAGGGGTCTGACGGACGACGACACAGCGGGGAGAGACAGCCACTCCATTTGCATTTTTTGTAAGCTAGCAGAGTGTCACCAACACCTCCCCTCCAAAAGTCACAGTGCAAGAAAGCACTGAGGGATTTGTCCCCTCCTGGTGTCACCAAGACTGAGGAGGATACAGCTGGTAATGGCTTTGCTTCTGCCAAGTGGCTCTTTATATTTCCTTAGAAAACCTAGTGTCATCAAGGTAATTGTCCCTTCCCCTCTCTCCTCAATCAGACTGGCTCTGCAGAAGCCACTAATGAGTGGGACTTGTGGGCTTCTCCTGGGCTCAGGCTTTGGCCCCACAGGTTGTTGGTTTTTTTTTTTTTTGACTCCCCAGCAAAGATCCAGGTGAAGCTGTCCCTGTTGCGCATTGGCGCCACCCCAGACCCCAGAATCCCACACAAGATCCACAGATAGCCATACCGTGAACAGCTCTGCGCTGACTTCTCATGTCCGGATGCTTGAGACAAAAGGTGGCTCATTTTGGCACATAAAAATGAGGAGACTGAGGGCAAGAAGTATTTCAGTTAGCCATTCCGGAGGGCTAGGGAGAGAGCTGATTTGGTAAAGTGCTTGTCAAACAAACGTGATGACCTGAGTTCAATTCCCAGAACCCATGAAAAGGCCCAGGTGCCATGGCGCATGCTTGCAACCCCAGCCACAGGGAGGCAGACACAGGAGGAATCCTGGTATGCTCTAGCCTGCCAGTCTAGTCAAATTATTGCACTCAGGGTTTAGTAAAGGGCCCTGTCTCAAAAAACCCAAAAGTGTGAGGAAGCCACCTGACACTGGCCTGTCACCTCCGTGCACACACATCACCTCTGTGCACACACATCACCTCCGTGCACACACATCGCCTCCACGCACACACATCGCCTCCGTGCACAGACACCACCTCCGTGCACAGACATCACCTCGTGCACACACATCACCCCCGTGCACACACATCACTCCCGTGCACACACATCACCTCCACACACAGACATCACCTCTGTGCACACACATCACCTCCACGCACAGACATCATCTCCGTGCACACACATCGCCTCCACGCACAGACATCGCCTCCATGCACACACATCGCCTCCGTGCACACACATCGCCTCCGTGCACACACGTCGCCTCCGTGCACACATGTCGCCTCCGTGTACAGACATTGCCTCCGTGCACAGACATCGCCTCCGCGCACACGCACCACCTCCGCGCACACACATCACCTCTGTGCACACACACCACCTCCATGCTAAGATATCACCTCCGTGCACACACATCGCCTCCACGCACAGACATCACCTCCGTGCACACACATCGCCTCCGTGCACACACACCACCTCCGTGCTAAGATATCACCTCCATGCACACACACCACCTCCGTGCACAGACATTACCTCCATGTACAGTCATCACCTCCACACACAGACATTGTCTCCATGCACACACATCACCTCTGTGCACAGACATCACCTCTGTGCACACACATCACCTCTGTGCACAGACATCGCCTCCGTGCACACACATCATCTCTGTGCACACACACCACTTCCTTGCACACACACCACCTCCATGCTAAGATATCACCTCTGTGCACACACATCACCTCTGTGCACAGACATTAAAACTAGAAATCCCTGTCTCCTGGTCTATAGCAAAGCTGGAATCCAAGCCCATGAGCAGTTTTGGGAGTCTTATAAGAAGTAGGTGTACAAGAAGCATGTAGGTTCATTTTCCCCCAGATTCTCTTAAGTGTGGTGGAGCACTCAGCTTTGTCCCTGGGCCCAGTTTCAGACGGGAGCCGCTGAATCCCAAAAGCAAGGTCACAGTTGCACAGTGAGGCAGGAAGGAGAGAGGCCTGGCGGTGTCACTTCCCACTCATCCCCATGAGGTCACCACAGGGCCATGTTGCTCAGGAAGGAAGTGATAAGTGAGTCTGTTTTCAAATGCAAGGAATGTGAGCCCTCAGCTACGAACTTCTCATGCCTTCCAGAAGGTTCTCATAACTTGCCACCAGTCTTCCCGATGAGCTGACAGGAAGGGAGGAATAGTGCCACCCTGGCACCCGGTTATCCCTCTGATTAGATCATTTCCAGAGAATCCCTGAACCTTGACCGCTAATCCCCTCACTTACCCTGCCTATCACATCTAGGGAAACTGAGGCCCAGACAAGAGACATTTGACATTCAGGGATGCATGCTGGGTAGGACACTGGCCCCAAACTGTCTTCCTTCTCGCGGTTCTGTCATGTTCAACACAGTTGTTTCTTTCTGATTCTTGGATTAATCTGATGGTAGCAAAGCAGTATACCTGCTAGGGCATCAGGGCTGTCTGACGGCAAGGTGAATGCTTTCTAGCAAATGACAGGCAGCTACAAAAACTCGCTGCTCGGTGGGGATGTGCGATGTGCGATAAGCTCCCGGGAGTTGGCAATCAGTCATCTCTGTTTGTGTTTGCTTTTCTTTAAAGGAATGCATTTGTGTTCCTGAAGTACACCAACATATACTGCCTGCCCCGCTGTACCAAAGCCTTGCTGTAGTCTGGGCAGGTTGGTAGGGCATAGGCTCCTGGAGTTGGACTACCGTGGGGAAAGTGAGGCTAGAGGGGATGACCCACTGACTCCCCCATTCATCAAGAGCAGAATGAGAACCGAGAGACACATTGGAATCCCAGATCAAAAGCGCCGGGCTGAGTAACCCTGAGAAGATGGGTTGCTGCCTCTGGGTGATCTAGGGAGATCCCAGTACTTGACCCCTCTGGTCCAGACCTAAGCCCCAAGTAGAGGGGTGAGCGGCTCTCCCCATGCCAGGCTCTCTCCCCACCTGCTTGACACTGTGACTCTCTTTCCAGCTAGTGGGGCAAATGAGTGGCCTTGACCTACAGATAGCAGGTTCTGTCTGCTCCCTGGCATCCCAGCTAGGATCTCAGAGCAAGCACACTGCTGGGTGGGGCCTCTAGGACAGGTCTGGCTGCTTGCACGCCTAGCTTGCCTGCAGCTTGGACCCCACGCTTTCCTAAGCAGGGAAGCAACCCCAGAGTATCACTTCAGTGCTAGGAATGAAGCAAAGCAAGCCACACTCCTAGACTCAGCACCCACCCCCTCTACCTTTGCGGCGCGGCGACTTATAGGCACGCACCAAGCCTGAGGAACTAAGGGATGCTAAACCAGAGTGCAACAGCACCGTTTATCCCCATTTCCAAACCAAGCCTGTGTCTGCATCTGCATCTCCTGAGGCTTGAACCACAAGCCATCCTCCCTCCCTACTCTCTCCCACCTAGAGCCTCTACCTGGAGAACACACAGGTTCAAACCCTCAGGCTCTCCAGCCTCCTCCTGCCCTTTCCTTCTTGTTTCTCCCCCTCCCCCCCCCC
>NC_022028.1:33288346-33378971 GCF_000317375.1 Microtus ochrogaster | reverse complement strand
CCCCGCCACTCTTTTCTCTCCCTACTTGGTCTCTCTTTCTCTCCTTCTTCCATCCACCTGTTCTCTGACCCTTCCTCTTTGTCTTTCTTCAGCCTTTTCTCCTTCTCTCTCTCTGCTCACCCCACCCTTTCTTCCTTCTCCACTCTGCAGGACAGGGGGGAAGGGCAGGTGTCCTTGGCTTCCAAACGCTTTCTGCCAGGATCCTGGTTGGAACTCTGGGCCTCTCCTTTACTATGTGCCCGGGGGTCTTGAGAGGGCAGCATAGGATTGACTACTCACAGAGGACTGGGGCGAGGGGCACTCACAGCCTCAGATTTAAGTCACAAGGGGAAGGGATTTGCCTCCAGGTGGTGGGGTAAGATGCAATGACCGAGGCTCTCTGAAAGACCAAAGTGTATTTTTCTGGGCCCCGGGACCTGCACTGGGGAAATCTGCCTGCTCACCCAGAGGAAAGCAGACAGCAGCTCTTTTCCTTACCCCATGGCACAAAATGTGCACATGCTTTCTAGACCATGGCCACAGAATGTCTGCTCTATCCCAACATCTGAGGCTCGGAGCTGCTGGTCCTTGGGGGAGTGACAGCAGCTGGTATCCCCCACACATGTCCACACATAGGCTCTTGTTGATGAGCTGATCTGGTTCCCACTATCTCCAAGAAGTTCTGCACTTGTCCCCCAGAAGATAATGGGGCCACAATGTCTCCAATTTCACCCATTCCTTAACCCCTTTGGGCAATGGCGGAGGGGAGTCCCAAATAGGATAGGAAAGACTATAAGAACCGAAGTCTTCATTATCTTCCGCAGCCCGTGATGGCTGTCGCCAAACCCAGGAATTCCCAGCTCTCCCGAGGCTATTAACCTCACATTACTGAGTAACTTCACATCCTCCACAGCCTCACTGGGCCAGGGAACTGAGATGACGCTAGGGGCGCGAACAAGGTCCTACATCATGGGGTTCCCATTTCTGTCCCTGAGCCTGACTCTTGAGACCTTAGTTCCCACTGTAGCCCTTAGGTGTCAGGAAGTGGGTTCAGAGGAGGCCCCCACAGCTTCTTCCAGCCTGGCTTTCCCTGCCACAGAGCAACCGCTCGTGAGCCCACACTTCGCATGCAGCTTGCAGCCTCTTTGGAAATAGACAGTCATCAAGCTCGTATGGATCCTTCCAGCCCCCTTCTGTCCCTAATAATCCCTCCTCTGGGGTGGTATCGATTCTCAGCTGCAGGTTGCCTCTTGGTATGCGGGAGCCTGGTTTGGGGTGGATAAATCGCTGCGCTGTCATCTTCACGCAGCAATTACCCGCTCTGATTCCTCTCCTCCAGCCACGCCGACACCCGCTTATCGACAACACACTCAAGCCCCAGCCAGCTGGGCAGGGAGCCCACAGACCTGTAGGAGCAGACACTTTGGCAAGGCAAGCTTAGACCCCCCAGCTCTGAGCTGGACACACCAAGCTGAAGGCATTTGGGAGGAAGTCTGTTTGCTACAGATATTGAGGTACCCCCACGGGAGTTTAGGTGGAGCCCCACATTTTTCCTGGGACTCTCTTATATACATGTAATAAAAAAAAAAAAACACCCAGCGACTATTTCTTCATCCTGTTCTCTTCTGGGGCTTGGAACCTGGACCCAGCTTAAAGGTTAATGGGCCTCTCTACAAAAGACCACGTATTCAGTAGTTAGGATTCTCGTAGGGTCTCTATTGCCACCATTAAGCTTCCTGGCTACACGGAAGCAGCTATAGACAGTATATGATACAGCTATGTCTATCCTGGGACCCACACACTGGATACAGCCCCTTGTGATCAAAGCCAACAACAAATGTATCCCAGTATGTAACTGAAGACTTACTAAAACATGATGAGAAGTTTTTTTGCTTTGTTTTTGTTTTTTTGGTAACTCGATTGAGTGGGTCTTGCACATGAACTTTGGTGGAGGTTACATCGTATCTCAGCATCCCAGGACTGGACACACCAGAAAGATGAACGAGCAACCTGGGTGACCTCCAGGGCCAGGTCACAGATGCCAAGCTTGAATATTATACAATCGCCATGCTCTATGAGACAGTCTTCCCATATTTCCCGCCACACACTGAAACACGTAGAAACGATTCTTAGTTAATGGCTTGTATGAACATGAAGCTTCAACTTCAACCACAGTTTTCTCATCCCAGATACTTTTATTTTAGTGGTATGGAGACCCAAAAATAACTTCCAGGCGTCTGTTCTCTCCTTCTACACCTTGTTCTGGGGCTCGAACTCAGGTCATCAGAGTCGTTCAGCAAGCACATTTACCTGCTGGGCCAACTCCCTGGGATCTTGATCAGTAAGGATATTGCACTTAATTCTCTTCCTGCTTCCCATTTCCCAGATAAGAAAACCAAGGCTGTGAGAGGGAAGCATCTTGCCTCCCTGCAGCAGGGAGGGGTGTTGCAGCTTGGTGTCTCTCAGAAGATGAAGACACTCTGAAGTGTCTATGTAGTTACATAGTGATGTGTAGTCGACCTTCTCCCCTAGTGGGAACATCCTGGGATCCTGTCTCCAGGGTGTGGGGCTGGATCCAGTTCTGTCATATATTTCTCCCGGGCATCCGCTTCCTCCAGGCCATCCGCTTCCTCACATGGGAAACAAAGCAAAGGAGGAAGACTGAGGATAAAGTCATTGTAGGAATCTTCCGCCCCTAGGAGTCCCAACCCACCATGACCCTGATTATCCCTTGAGCCTCTATCTTTAGCGTCCTAATATGCATAGACAGTTAGTCCCAAGGCTATCACCTCCTACAGCCTAACGGGGGCCTTGCACCCACCTGCCTGTCGATGCCAGAGTGTTCCACAGTTCCTTTGACCGCAAGTGCTGCCCTCGAGAAGCCTTGCTGTGGGCTTTACCGCAAAGCCAAGCTCAGCGGATGCCCACCTGGGCAGGAGGCCAGGGAGATAAGACCAGCCAAGGCCTGGCCACTGATACCTGGCGTGAAATTGAAAAGCACTCGACTTCTCCCTCCACAGCCCAGTGCCTCCAGTGAGGCTGGGAATAGTGAATGAAACGGAGCAGCCGGGCCAGACTCCAGGCCGTCACACTTCAGTTCCCTTCACCCCTCTCAGGGGAGGCGAAGGCAGAGTTCGTTCAGTTTGCGAACTCAGCCTCTTTAGGGATGCTGGCTGCTCTGAGCGGGGTGCTTGCCCAGGCGGCTTGGAGGGGTTTAGGGAGAGGCGCGTGAGTCTGTAGAAGCTGCCACTCAAGGCCAAGGTTGCCATACGGCGCCAGGCTTATTGCAGCACAAGGGTGGTGAGTGGAGAGCTGCGGCAGCCTGAGTCAGGAAAATCTCCTCCTGAGGCCCTGTCCACGGAAGGGCGTTGAGGCCTGGGACCTAAGCATCTGGTCCAGTGGGCAAGGAGTCGAGCAGCCCCTGCCCTACTTCCTGGAACAGGGTTCCCACCTCTGGCACAGCAGGAGCCATAGCTTGGCTCTCTCCAGAATTCAATTCCCCAGAGAGCCCATAAGAAATGTGTTGTTAAAGACTTCCCTCAGGGTCCAGCTTCCCTGGTGTGAGTGGCAAGGGCCCTGGCCAGCTGCCCAATTGCTAGGTTCCCGGATAACCAGCGTTCTCTCTTCTCGGTGGTCTCTGAGCAAATCTAAGATTTCACTCCCCTGTGCTGGGCCACCAACATCTTATAAGTGACTTGGCTTCAACATCCCAGCAGAACAGCTTCCTCTATTCAGTAGCCTGAATTGGACCGCGGGTCCTTAACTCTCCAGGCCACAGCTGGCAAGGAAAAAGGTCCTCCCATTTGATAGATGGGACAGTAGACATGAGGATTTACAGTTGCCTTCATCCCCAAGGTGCAGCCAGTTGGTTGTCAGCACCCCATTGCTAACTATACCACACATGGGGGGGGGCACGGCTTCCTGGTCATGTGATCCCTGCGAAGTAACTGGGTCCTGAAAGGGG
Organism: Microtus ochrogaster; assembly: GCF_000317375.1. Lineage (NCBI taxonomy): Eukaryota > Metazoa > Chordata > Mammalia > Rodentia > Cricetidae > Microtus > Microtus ochrogaster. The sequence goes on along the minus strand of NC_022028.1, from coordinate 33,375,028 downwards.
AGTGAATGTCAGATGGGTCTCTAGGCATCTTGGGAGAGGGGTCCTGACTGGGTAAAAGGACTGAGGAAAAACCACATTGGAGGAGGAGGAGGAACAACTCCCCATCCTTCAGGCAACAGCTGCCTTAAAGGGCCAGGCTTGCCTTTTCAGGCTGAGGTAGGGCTGAGGCGGAAGAATCATCTTTTAATCAAAACTACATTTGATGAAGCTTTTATTAGTCACCTGGCCTTATTATAGTTATTTTTTTACTCTGAAGCTTTTGGAGTTAATTTTCCTAGGTTTTTTTTTTTTTTTTTTTGGCTGAGCTCCGGGCTGTGTGACTGACTCACTGGAAACATGAGCAAAGCGGCCAGAAGTAGAGGGAAAGTGGGGGAGAAATCAAATCGAATAAGCTCACCCCTCATCCAGTGGACCAGGAGAGTGGACGGCAAACAACCTTAATAACAGAGGAAGGTTCCAGACAGAGGTGGGAACAGGCCGGTGAAATGAGGCCTAATCAGCCGGAGCAGGAGGGGTCCCAATCACTCCTAGCCTGGCAGGGGCAGGCAGAGTGGAAGAGGCTGAGAGATGAGAGAGCTGGCTGGGGCTGGGCAGGCAGCAATCAGGGCCTGGACAGAGCCTGCCCACGCCCACTTTTCTTCCTTCCCGCTGCGGGAATGAGAATCCTAGGGAGAGGTTAACCCATTAGGAACAAGGGCAGAGAAGAGAAGCGGCAGGCCCACCCTAGTCCGGAGTTGCAGATGCACCATCTTGGGTTGCTCTGCATCCCCAGCCCTCCCTCCCACAGTCTGGGAAGCAGGGGCTACTTTACTAAGGAAGCCAATGGAGCAAAGAACACTGGCGGCAGGTGCCCAGGGTGAGGACATAGGCTGTCTCGTGCCCCTCCATCTTCAGAGGAACCTCAACCCTTCTACTATCACAGCCAGATAGGACCCCATCAAGTGACTACTCCAATGTCTTCACAGTTAAATGGTCACTTTATGGATAGATTTAAACCTAGGGGTGGCCCAGGAGAGCTTGGGTCTCATATGTGTTCACAATAGGATAAGCCTAGGGCCAGAGCCAGGGGTAACATCAGGGCTGTCCCTCTGGCTATGACAGTGGGAAAGGAAACCCACCAGTGCCCTGCAGGCTACTGGAGGAGGGATTTGGTTCCACAGCACAGCCCAGGGCCCTAAGCAGCCACCAGCATGGCAGACACACCAGCTTCCCCGAGCACACTGTTGTGGAGTGGCAGCTCTCCAGGCAGGGACCAGTTATTACAAAGCTCTCCTCGAGCTCCCTGGAGTGACAGGCAACGTCGGAAGGACATGCAGGTGGTATAGACCCAAGAGATGTACCAGGGCTGTCCTAGTTCGCCTTGATATCGGTGTGATAAACACCTGTGATAAACAGTATGAAAATGCTGTGATCTACACCGTGACCCAAAGTGACTTGGGAGGGAGGGGCTCATTTTATCTGGAAGCTTACATCCCTCCCTGAGGGAGGCCAAGGCAGGAACACCTAGGCAGGAATTGAAAGAGACCACCGAGAGATGCTGCTTGCTCTCTGTGGCCTGCTCAGCCTTGTTGTTTAAGCTTCTCAAGACTACCTGCCCAGGGGTAGCATCACCCACAGTGGGCTAGCCCCTCCCAAGAATGCGCCCCCAGATTTCTATGCCAATCGATGATGACAGTTCCCCAGCTGAAGCTCTTCTCTTTCCAATGACTCTCGTTTGTATCAAGTTTATAAAAAGCGAACCAGCAAAGGGACCAAATTGCACAAGGCTGGTGTGTCTTTGCCCTCAAACACTTCTTGATGCAACTCTTTTGAGTGCATGGCGTGCGTGTGTTTGTGTGTGTATTGTGTTATATTGTGTAACTGATTTATATCTAATGTGAATGTACTGTGTAGGTATGAACATGTATAAACAGTTGTCCACAGAGGCAAGAAGAAGGATCTCTAGGAGGTGTAGCTACAGGTTCTTGTAAAACACCTGATGTAGGTGCTGTGAACCAAACTCTGGTCCTCTGTTAGTAGCCGTAACTAACTCTTTTTTTTAAAAAAAAAATTTATTTATTTATTATGTATACAATAGTCTATCTGTATGAATGTCTGCAGGACAGAAGAGGGCACCAGACCTCATTACAGATGGTTGTGAGCCACCATGTGGTTGCTGGGAATTGAACTCAGAACCTTTGGAAGAGCAAGCAATGCTCTTAACCACTGAGCCATCTCTCCAGCCCCCCCCCCAACTAACTCTTAACCACTAAGTTATTTCTCCAACCTCTTCCAATATAAACATAGTTGACTTGACACATAGTGGTTGCCCACATTTCTGGGCTACAATGTAGCATTTTAACACACAAACACCATACAATGATCAGATTGAGGTGGCCGCATGCCTATCATATGCTCAAGGACATCTGGTCCTGTGACAGGATGGCTGTAGAGTTCTCACACTCGAGGCAAGTAGACCCCATCTCTCACGCTGTAACCCCTCTCCACGTCTGATCCCAAAGACCCTCCCTACTGAGGCCACGACTTTCAGACAGAGTCACCTTCTCTCTGTTCATGTCAGTCACTGGGCCCGCTGTCTCGGGTGTCTCTCAGCCCGGATTTGTGCAGTCGTGTTGGAAATGAGAAAGTCACTGTCTTGGGCCAAGAACGTGTCTGGGCTATGGTGGCCCCAGGTGGCTGTGAAGTGTTAGTGTGCCTCACTCAGCCTTGATTCTTCAGAGCAGAGTGAGAGATGCCCTGGTGCTCAGGTGGCAACAGCGCAGGGCAGGGGCTCCCAGGCCTATGGCAGGAGCAAGCCCAGCCTGCTTCGGGGAATCAAGGGATTCCAGCTCAGTGGAATGTGAAAGCTGACAGGCATTTTCCTGGAGCCCCTGCCCTTGAGCATCAGCTGACACATATCAGGGATTTGGTAATGATATGTCAGATGACTGGATAAACACAGGAGGAACACGTTCTAGGCAGGGAACATAGCAAGACCAGCAGGTGTCAGACCCCAGCGGTGGAGAATCTAGGAGCCACCATGTAGCTCCAGCTTCTTTCAGGCCAGACCTTATGACAGGGGGAGACTGGTGCATGCAGACTTGCTGTTTGGTCTGCCCCATGAGAGTCGGTCTGGTGGGTGCCCTTCTACTGTGCAGTCAATGCTTATGGGATTAATAGAAGGGAGAAACTTGAGAGAAGAAAATCAAAGGCAGGCATCTGGGTTGCCTGCTATTAAGAAAAGATGGTTTTTTTGGGAGAGGGGAGGCAATGGCTCAGTGGGCAAAATCCTTAGGACACAACATGGAGAACTGTGTTTGATTCCCCAGCATTCAGGAAAAAGTTGTGGATGATCAAGTGATGGGGGAAATGGCAAAGAAAGGCGGGTGCTGGGAGCTCACTGGCCAGCCAGACTAGCCAAAATGTTCAGTGAGCAGTGAGAGATTGTGCCTCAGAAAACAAGATGGAGGGCAATTGGACAAGGCAGCTGACAATGACCCCTTGACTTTCAGCCTTCATATGCACCAGCGTTCATATACCCCACATAAGGGTGAGGGTTCATTCACACCCTGGGCCCCGGGGACACACAGTGGGTGGAACCGGCATGGCCCAACTTGGGGGGCTCAGAGGCTGGGGTAAGCAGGTGGTTATTGAGCTATATAATTCCAGGTTGAGATTGTAAGCCCACATTCTCTAATAAGATCAGCAAGAGTCTGACCCAGACTAGGGATCAGGCCAAGTTCTGGAGGAGTGGGACTTGACTGAGATGTGATGGTCGAGTGGGTTTCAGTGCAGGTGAAGAGGAGAGAGATTTTTGGTTGGGCTGTAGAGCCATGGCCCAGGGGAACTAGAGTCCCTGGTGCATGTGACAAAGAGAAGGTTGCAAACAGGTCCGAGGCAAGAGAGGTGGAGAAGCTGGTAGGCCAGGACACGTGATGCATTAGGGGGTGTGGTGACATGGACCATAGGTCAGAGAAAGCCAAAGGAGCCCTGTTGGGGAGCGTGGGCAGGGCTGTGGCATTCCTGTCAATTATGGAGGCATCTGTGGGACAGAGGACTCTAGAACGTGCACATGGTCTGAGATTGCCCCCAAAGGAAGCCTGTTGTCCTGGAAGCTTGAGCTCCAATGGGGCAGTGTTGAAGGGTGGAACCTTCTAGAAAGAGGGGTCTGGTGGTGGTAGGATATATGCCCTTGGATTCCACCATGGGAAGCGGTGGATTCTGGTCCCCATACTGAGTACTAGAACAGGTTATCATTAGGGTTGTTCCCCACGCCTTGGACCTTTGTTCCCCATGCGTTGGACTTTTCTACACTTGGCTGCTTTTGTCTACTCTTAATCCACTGTGTTGTGATATGGCCATGGAATCTTCACCAGCGGTTGAACAGATGGACTGCTCATCTTGGAATTTTAACCTCTGCAACTATGAGTGAGGTGAACTTCCTTTTCATTATAAAGTATACAGACACTGGTATTTTGTCACAGCAAGAGAAACCAGATTAAAAGCAGGAAGAAGGGGCGCTAGTCAGGAAGTCACTTGCCATGGCATAGAAAAGAGTTGAGGGTGGGAGAGGTGGAAGAGCAGAGAACGAGGAAATCAGCTCTGGTCTCCGGCCTTACAGCTGTATATAGTACAATTGTCTCAATACTCACAGAGCCAAGGATACAATTTCCAGGGCAGATCTGTAGCTAACTTCATAGGTATGTAGAGTCTAAAGTGCCCTTGAGACACCCGTGTTCAGGTATCAAGATGGTTGGTTTGGGACCCAAGGGCCTCCTTGGAGTTGGAGTTCCCTTGGCTGCTGTGGTCAGGGCTAGGAGCCTCTCAGCCTGCCTCCTCCCCACCGGAGAAGAGGGGCAGGGATCTAGGGAAGGCTCTACGGCCTCTCCAGCCCACCTGGAGCTCGTCAAGTGCACAGTGACGGAGCGCATTTCTCTGCACAGCAATAGATTCGGGCCCAGCGGTTGGCTCTAAGTGCTTTCAGTCCTGACATTTGGCAGTGTGCACTAGGGGCAGTGGGAGGGCTGGGATGGGGGAGGGAGCCCAGGGGACCGGGAACCACAGCCTGCAGGAGCCTGCTATGTGCCTGAGTAAGTGCGACAGCCCTGTGCCTCACATCACAGGCTGTGGCCAGGCAGTTTGTAGGGACAGGCGATCCTTGTATATTGGGTGAAGCAGCCTGTGGGTCAGTGCTCAGGCCAGTGGCATTAGAGATCAGAAACCTGCTCCCTCCCCTGTACACGACTCCATTGTCTGCTTCATGTAGCAACAGTCCTGTCTGGCTGGACACAGTGGCCTGAGGGACAGAATCTCAGACCTGTAATAGAACAGGCTGGATAGAAGCCAGAGCCCCCCATTGGGGATCCCCACACTGGGGAGCCTGGGAAAATCCAGCATGTATGATGTGCAAATAGCCTTCCCATTGTTGTGATCTTTGGGTTGTGATACTGACCCAGGCCAGGGAAGGCACCGTATACATCCATGGAGATGGCAGGGTAGAGTATATAGTCTCCAGAGTGGTACCTAGGCTTCATCTTCTAGCAGGAAACCTCATGGTCTAATAGACTTCACTCAGGAGTGGTGTTTCACTCACCTGACTTGAAATGGCCGAGCCTGTCTCCTTGAAAAGTCCCCTGCCAGCTGTCCCCTGACTCTAGGCAGAGCCCTCCAGGAGTTCTTGAGAAGCCAGCTCCGAGGTTAGAGGGGCCACTGCTGTCTTCTCTGAGAGTGACAGACTGCCTGCAATCACCATAATTGATAGCTCAGGAGGCAGAGACAGTAAATAATTGTTCCACAAGTTTCCAGAATGAATGTAATTAGTACAGTTAACAATGTTAGGTGATTAATCGGTCCATTTGGTGCCAGTGTGAATGAAGGAGACCATGCACGGAAGAGGGAGCCAGAGCCACCCCCAATACCCAACCTTGGACTGTAGCCTCTGAGTGAAGTGAGCCAGGATCTCATCAGTAGAGCAGCAGTGTCTGAGGATGAAGGCCGAGGGCAGGTCATCAGGCAGGGCAGGTGGATACAATGTGTCAGCAGAGGCCCGAGGGTGGGAACGCTGGATTTGGTCTCCGTGTGTTACTTTGACAGTTAGTCAAAAGTCAGCATGCTGTGGCAGGTGGATTCTCACAGGAGAGGAACAATCCAGTTATGCCAGAGAATTCCAGACTTTGAGTGCTGGCCTCCAAGGGAGGTCATTTGGCGACAGTCCCTTGACCACTGAGCTGAAGTGGTCTCAGGCATCCCCACTAGAGGAGACTGGATCCCATTTCAAAGGCCTCTATGGGGGAGGGGGGCTTCTGAAAACAGGTACCAAGCAACTTTGAAATCACTTGGCCACTCTAACCCTTTGACGGTAGCAGCTTGATGTGCCTGGATGGGAGTTGTGAAGTCTGGTACTGGGATGCACTGTAACAGTCTTCCTTGAGTACGAAATGGAGGAAAGGCAACCTGTGTACCAGCTACTCAGAATGCCAGCTCCATCCTAAGTACTCAGGCCAGTGCTGTACTTTCTTCCAAGCTGGTTTCTTAGGATCTTGCTCATTGTGGCTTCTTGGGGGCCTTGATTATTAACCCCCAGAGATATAAAAATGGTTTTGACCGTAACCTCAGGGCAATCTGAGGGTGTGAGAGGCAACTAGGGAGAGGGTAGCCGGGGCAGCTTCTGGGGTCCCGAATGAAGCACCAAACAAGGGAGTGGAGAGTTGGATGGAACTGCCATGTGTAGCCAGCTATCCCTGCTGTCCCTAGGGTGCTAATCTTGCCCCCAGGTGCAGCAAGGAACTTTTCTTGCAATGACTTGGAGCTTTGGAAGCTGTATACTAAAGCAGAGCTGCATCCCAAGTGTGGCTTCAATTCTGCGGAGCTGGGCGTAAGTCCCTTGACCTCCCTGAATGGGTAGAGAGAAGTGTGCTGAAGACCAGAAAGTGTTTATACTTCAACACCAATGCTGCTTACTGGACCCAAGACATCTGAAGTTTTGGGGTGCGACATTAAGACAAAACTCACTGTGGGAAACCCTACGACCTAGGTGCACCTGAGGGCACCCATTATTGTTACTCCTTCTCCACTCTCCCAACCTCAGGACAGAGTATATACATTGGACAAACCGAGTTCTGCAGGGCCAACCTCAGTTTCATTCCTGACATGGGAGGGACTCCCTATCTGGGGTTAAGCTCTTTGGAAAAAAAGAAAGACCTTGTAGGTTGGGGGAGGGATGAGAGTCACGAGCCAACCCTTCAGCACCCTCCTGCAAGCCCCCAACACAAAAACATAGAACACACACACATGCATCTGCAAGCCAGTACCGAGGAACAGAGCGGAGCCCAGACCTAATGATTCGTGATTATTATTTGAAGGGTCCCACTGTTACAGATTTATTTGTCATTTCTTGTAATAACACCGATGGTAATGAATTCATTTGTATTAATGTGAGTGTCACGCGGACTTCCATGCAGATTCTGCATTAATTAATGTACCATTAAAGCAAAGTGTCGCCCAATTAATATCAAATGGAGGTGAGGCTGCCAGGGTCCTCTTCATCTGGGTTTCATTTGAAATTCATGGTGTTAGCACTCCATTTAATGAAAGGCAGCAACTGCTATCCCAAGCTCTCCCATTTCCTGTGGACAGAGTACCAGCTTGGGAGCTGCTGTGTGTCACCACTCGCTGTAGTGACAGAAAGGAGGAAGGATGGGAGGACATTCTCATAGCGATGTCTCTGCATCCTTAACTGTAGGTGGGGTAGAAGAGGCCTTGGAACTTTTCTTCCCAGGCGGCTGGTCAGTTCGGCCCATTGCAGAGTTACCTTCCCTACTCAGTTCATGAGGCTGTGCATATCCAAGGACCACTTTTGAGTGATGTTTCTGGGCCTCCATCCTTTCTTGGTGTCTGTCTGGAGGCCATCTTGTAGTCTGCATGTGATAGGGCCTCTGGGTATACCTGAAGCCAGTGGAGGAGTCCAGCCGACCATGGTTAATAAGGAGCTAGCCCCTGTCCTATTCCCTTCACAGGCCCTGACTTGCCCAAGACATCAGAGACAGAGGCCCTGCCATCTCAGCCTTTAGAATGTGTAACCCCATCTTGGGACAGACCCCAAGGATAGCCCTGTTAGATAGTCTCTTCCTCCAAAGTAAGTTCTTTAGGTGAGTGGGTCTCCCGGCCATCTCCAGGCAAGCCATAGAACCCAAGCTGCCAATCCTTGGCACTGATGAAGTTGGTCACTAGACATCAGCCAGTCTAAACTAGATGATGAAGAATTCTTTTGTCTGCAGGACCCATCCCTAGGGATTGTGATATCCATCAGCGAGTTAAGGAGACTGAGTCACAGGAGACCAGGCTTCTTTGTGTCTTGGCCTGTGGTGCCCTTTGCTGTCTGAGTTCTTCCTTTATGGATGACCCCTTATAAGACAGTGCCCTCTAAGACATGGTGAGCCCCTCTGGCAGGATGGAACACCGGAATCTGTTTTATTCCATCACTGAGAGTATCACATATGCCTGGAAAAATCAAGTCTCTTTAAAAAAGAAAGAGAAGAAGATGGCTGGTGATTTCCCCCTTCAAAACCTGCAGCCCTGTATCTGATGATGGAAGTCACGTTTCACCTCCAAGGGTGCCTCCCTTTTACAGCAGGAGGGTGTGACTGTACCTTGTCTAGGACTACACTTGGGGCCACACAGTCCAGATCCTCAGCGCTCTGGCTCTGGGTCAAGATCCACACCCATCCCCAAGAAGCTAAGACTGGTGAGTGGTTGGGCAAGCCACCTTCCATCCTTGTTAGAACAGGGTAGGGAAAAGCCAGGGAATTTGAGCTCTCCAGTGACCACCTGAGTGGCGACGGCCAGGGGCCCTTTGCCTGAGTCTTGACATTCCTGAGCCAGGGTCTGTTCTCTGCCCTGGTGCCAAAAAGGATTCTCCGAAAAATGTGTGAGATGGAGGCTGGTGGTGGTTCGACACTGGGACCATCTCAGAGATCCCCAGCTAGTGCCAACCAGTTCTGGGTATAGGTATCTCCTCAAGTCTTTTTTTTCTCGCCCTGAAGACAGGGTGCCCTGAAATCCAGGCTGGTCTTGAACTTCCTATGTAGGTAAAAATGCCTTGAACTCCTGATCCTCCTGCCTTCACTTCCTGAGTGCTGGGATTACAGGTGTGTGCTACCATGCCAGGTTTCCGATTTTTCTCCACCTATTAAGACTTAAACCACCTTCCCATAGTCCCCAGGACCCAGTGAATTTCTTGGTCACCCTAGTCTGCCTGGCTCAGGGTCAGTGCCATCCAGCTCTCTGTAAGCCTTCAGCCAGTGTAAAACCTACTTGCTGTCCCCTACACCCCTCCTGCCTCTGGCTCTGTCCATCCAGGTGCTCCCCAGATACTAAGTAACAGGCTCCCACCATCTGAAGGGCTGATAGCTGTAGCCACAGCACCCTATGCCACCCTTGCTCCCACCCAGCCTATGCTGCTTTTGCATCCACCTCCCCCTCTGGGTACTCCGCTGGGTAAAGATGTGGCACACAGGAGAGGGAGGAGCCAGAGGGGAGAGGGAGGAAGGAAGGTTGAGAACTATCGCTGTCTCCTTATTCCAATCCATTCATTAGCAATAGCTGCCTGAGCTGTAAGGCCTGCCCTAAGGAAGTTTACATATTCATTTGTTTAGCACAAGCCATCATCAGGGGAAGGAATAAGCCTTAGGGCTGGGAGATGGAGCCCCTTTGGGTTGGAGATAGAGGGGGATGCATGCATCTCTGCTGAGAACAGGGCAGGGACCTCCGGCTTCAGGCTCCGACCCTCCCCACTGGAAGTGATGTTTGCAGGGCACTTTATAGATCTAGACTATAAAGACCATTTGTCTGCCCAGGTGGTCACTCTTCACCCCCATGCCTGCCCCAGGAGGTCAGAGCCTAATCTTCCTTAAACAACTACTGCACACGGAGCCCTTCTGTGGTGTTTCCCATAAGGGACAATAATCTTATTGTGTGCATCCCACTGTTAGGAACCTGAGAACCAAGAGTCTGTCCAGCATCCCTAGACTGCTCAAAGTGTGCAGTTGGGGCTCCTACTACAACTCCCTCATAGCCCCACTTTCTGTATTTTCTCCCACAAGGACATTTTTTCATGAGCTCACCATTTTTTATTTGGAAAGATAGGGAATGATCAAGGCAGTCTTCCCCCTTGTTTTCTAAACATGTCCAGGGCAGATGGAAGAATGAGCCTGGTGGCTCCTAGTAATTTACTCATCCAGTCCTGGTACTTCCCCCCAAAGAACACTGACACTTGTCACTTACGAATCTGGGTCCTTAAAATGACCTAAGTCATTTGCATGGCACAATTGACCGTCACTGACATTCCCTGGTACTGAGCCAAAATGGCAGCATGGGTCCTAGTTTCCCAAGGTCCCTTTGCCCATCACACCCTGCTCCTGGGCACTAGGGACAGTGGCTGTACGATGATTAAAAGCTTAGGCTGTAGTGCAGCCCGCTGGGGTGTGAGCAATGTCACACAGCTCTGGAATCCAAAGGATGGAGGGGTAACACTCTCTGCACCCAGCTGCTGTGTGAACTGAGATGGCACACATAGAGCCCCATGCAGGAAATCCTCAACGGATGGAAGCTGCCCTTACCCCAGATCCATGAAAGTCTAGAAAAATAAACAAACAAATAACAACAACAACTTCAAACTTCTAGGAGACTCCCATCCAAAATCTACGAGGTCTTGGGACCACTTGCAGCTCCAGCCTCCGGTCCAGTCCCTGGACTTGAGGTCATCTGTCAGCAAAACTCCCAATGGCCATGCGCGCATGTGTGTGCGCACGCGCGCGCGCGCACACACACACACACACACACACACACACATTGGATTCTTCTCTTGGAATTTTCTGACTCTGTAGGAGGGTGTGAAGATTTTGTTAGGGCCTTTGATAGCATTGGTGTGTTTGTTCACGGCGCCAGGCATATAGAACTCCAGGCTTCACCCATGATGGATGGTCAGGGTCCCCAGTACCAACCCAAACCCCCAGGAAACCTTGATTCTTGAACAATTCATTCACCACATAATGAGTTTCCCTCATCCAAACTTCTCAGAACCAGGAGTGTCACAAAATTCAAGTTTGGATGTGTTTTCATAGACCTAACGATTTAAACACTCCTAATCTGGAAATTTGAAATCTTGAAGCCTTTCTAGCCGTCTGCTGATACCCAGAAAACATGGACTCTGCAACCATTTCAACTTTTTCCATCTCAACCTGAGCTATGCTGAAGGCATCACAGAGATTATTATACCCATTTCCTGGTTGGGAAAAAAAACCCGAGATATACCCAGTGATGTCTTATAGCCACCAAGAATGAAGTCACACAGGGCCATAGAGTAGCAGGAGCATAACCCAGATGTGCAGACAGTTGTCTCTAGGTTTTTCCATTTCAGCCAACTGACTTGAAGGTGATGGTCCACAGATAGAACCTCCATTTTCCCAGAAACCAGAAGCTGAGCTGAGACGGGATGAAATCTCCAGCATCTAATCACACTAACAGCTCAGGCTAGGACTAAACGTGAGGAGAATGGAGTCAGATCCCCAGGGTCCTGCCTCCAGTCCATGTTCCTTCCCGCCAGCCCTCAAGACGATAAGGCTAGTCCTCAAGTAGGCAGCCATATTGGCTGGTATTGGAATAGTATGTTATGAGGCTGAGACTCCTGTGGACGCTGGGCTACCTGACTGTCCTGGCCCTCTCTTTCTTTGCACATGGCTTCAGGCAGCTGCTAGGCAGATCTACCAGCTACACACTTCCTGGTGCACAGGGCCCTGCACTGCATGCTTCCCTGTGCATCTGCTGGTCAGACGGACAGCCCTGGAATGTGGACACTGTGGCATGGACTCCATCATTCATTATCTAGGAAGGTCACTGGTTGGCATGGCTACCAAGTTGCCTTAAAGGGAAGAGGTAGAAGCTGGGTCCATTTCGCTCTTTGGTTTCCACACCTGGCTTTGCAGAGCAAGCTCTGAGAGGGGAGTGAGAGAGCAATGCCATGGTTGAAGCTCCGCTGGCCCTAATGTCTGGCATCCGTCGGTAGTCAGGGTCATGTGTACATGTGACAGAGGAAGAGGTCTCCGGCCCAACCTGCATGTGAGAGCTGGGAACCTGGAAGAACCAAGAGCTGGAATCACTGAGCAAGTAGGCGTCTCATGGGACAGAAGTGAAAGAGATGTTTGGGGACAGAATGCTTGGTCATGCTAGGGTGACATCCAGGGTCTAGAGCCTTGGCCTTGGAGGTGACAGAAGAGCCAGAGATGGTGTCTGAGGGGGCAAAGTGAGAAGATAGTGAGAAGATAGGAGACAACAAGCATACCAGGATTTCCTACAGGGAACGAAACTGAAAGGGAGAGGGACCCTCAGGGGTCTAGCTGTGGTGAGAATTTCTTTCATTTTCCATATTAATTTTAATCCAAGGTACATATGTATGAGCTTAAATGTCCTCTAGGACAGTGTGGCTTCTAATGAAAACAGCAGGGTCCTGCTCTATCTCTCCTACTTCGAGACACTCTCCTTCTCATTTGGAGATCACAAATCCTTTTCAATTGCTCACTTTTAGATATTAGCTAGTAACTTTTTAACTGCGGAAGAGAGAATTTGACATTTATCCATTCCTACCTATCTTTGTTACACACAAGTACCAGAACACATATACAACAACACAGGCACACACAAGCACGTACACAAACACCAACACACACCGCTAACAATTCCCCACCATTCCTTAAAGCATAATCATTGCCTTCCTGTTAGCTAAGATAGCGTTTGGTATGTCTGGTGCGATGACCACATAAATGTCACTCTTAGATGAGCCACGTAGTATACTGTACTTATACAATTCCCCTATTGTTTGTCCTCCTAGAATCTATTCACTTTTTGTACTTGCTTGCTTTGTGTTCCATGGGCTGATCACTTACTTGCCCCTAAATATTTTAGCATAATTCTGATCACCTCTTAGTGTGTTAAAAGGAATTCCTTACCTTACTCCTATATTGGATCAGGTTTTTTTTTTTTTTGACAGATATCATTTTTATTCTTTCTTGGTTTCTATCATTCTTTTGATAGGATACACCCTTCAGTGATTTCCAGGAAAAGGGATTTATGGGAATGTTTTTAAAACTTTATCTGAAAGATGCATTTATTTTACATATTTTACTCATTGATGGCTTTGATAGCTGGGCTGGGTATAGAACTAGTTTTCCTCATTCTGTGAACTCATTTCTTCCTCTGTGCTTCAGCCTGTAATGTTTTACTGTTAAGAATTGATGGCGACTTTGCTCTCGATCTTCTGTGTGTGGGCATTTGTTTTCTCTCTAAAGTCTCTGGGGTTTTCCCCACATGGATTTGTATTTTTGAAAGGTCTAAGTTTTATGTTTCGTTCAGGTCTATCTCTGAAACTATCTGGGTTCATGTCTCTTGGGTCTGGAAGGTTTACCCCTGTATGACAAGCTTCTTGCTGCTAGCTCTCTGTGAACTCCTGTTAGTTGGGCTTTGGGTTGGTTGGGTCTAAGCTGTTTCTCTAATGTTCTTACTTTCTCACCCATGTTCATCTTTGAGTTACTTTACTTTGGAAATTTTCTTCATTTCTGACTCTTCTGTTAAATTTTTTTCCTCCCTCCCTCCCTCCCTCCTTTGTTGTTGTCTGCAATACTGGGCATGGAACACAAGGTCCCACATTTGCATATGCTAAGCAAGTTCTTTATGACTTAGTTGCACCCTGGCCTCTCTTTGACTCTTTCCATTTTGAGGAAGGACTTCATTAAGGTGGCCAGAGTTGCCTTGAACTTGTTACCTTCCTACCTTCACCCCTGAGCTGACCTTTATTTTCTGTTGGGCTCTTCTTCCTCCTGGAATGTTCCTGCTTCAGATAGGCTCTGTCCTGACTGGACTTTTAGGACACAGGTGGCTTCTTATCTTCCCTCCCTCTACTTCCTTCCTCCCTACCTCCCTGTATTTTGAAAACAGGCTTCTGCTATGTAGCCCAGGCTAGTCAGACTGGCAGTGAGTCTCCCTACCTTGGCCTCCTGAGTGTTGAAATTCCAGGTGTCCCCTGGCTCTTCATGTATAAGAGTGACGATATATTTCACATTCTGCCTGTTCATCACAGGTGCTTGGGGTATGTGGGGTGGGGGCTGGATAAGACTTCCCCTGTTGCTTTCAGGGCCCCTGGCATGTTACTCCTTGAGTTTTCACGTGGGCTTGTTTTCTGTGTTCTGCCTGGCTGCCCAGCTTCCGGGGGCTGACCAGCAGACCTGGTGGTCAGAGAATCGGGAAGATGAGAATCCTCTCAAGTTCTTGTCCCAGCTCCTAGCCTGCAGTCTGGAGTCCCTTAACAAAGCCATCTAAAAAGGGACCTGTGATCTGCAGCAAGAACTGGAGACCCAACCTCATTTGGAGACCCAAAAGACCTTCTGCCTCCCGTCCCGTCCTCAGCCCTACACAGCCCCTCGCATGCAGCGTAATGTGGACTTCGCGGATCCTAGGCTTTTCTAGACACAACCTCCTGGCCTCCTAAGATACCCATCCATTTCCAGTTTCCACAGCGTCATTGGCATCTCTCGTGTGCTGTGGTCCCCTCTCCTGTTCTGTTTGCCCTTGTGGACCTTATGCATTTTTTAATTCGCTTTATGTCGTCTTGGTGAGAGGCTGGGACCAAAACAGACATAAATGAATGTGTTCCGTCTGCCATGTTTGCTGGAAAGTCCCTGATTCTTTAACAATATTTGTCTCATGCCTTCTGCAGTCAAGAGACAGCCTAAGGACTGAAAAGGGGCCAAGGCAAATGGCAGCAAGAGAGGTCTGGAGAGAACTCCAGAGCCACTCCGGCAGGTTGCATTCAGGAGCTAGTGGCTGTTCAGTAAGCATGTTTGTGGCTGTCTATCTGGCTTCCTGCAAAGGCAATACATGCTGCAAAGCAGGGCTCAGAGTTGTGTGAATCTTCTGGGAAGATCTGACCACTTGGGGGTGCCATCCCAGGGAAGAGTTTTCTAGCAACATCAGGTTGAACATGTGCCACCCCCTGAGAAGAGAGAGCAGACAGTGATCAGGAGAAGAGACGTCATGAAATGAGTTCTCCTAGCTTCCTTCATAGAGATGGACCACAGGTCTACACATGCGGGTTTGTGCCTGCATAAGAGTGCAGTGTCTTGTCCATAATGAAACCCCAGAGAGCTCCAGAGAGACCAGGTACACACCTGTCCCTGTTCCCTCATGCTCCTTTAATTGGCCAGTTCCACCTGCCCTTCCTGACTTCCACACTTCTGATCTATATGAGCCAGGACTACAGTGCATGTCCTATAGACCCTGTTGTCCTACAGACTAGATATTCCTTCCCCTCCATGGTCAGTAGGTGACAATAAGAATGTCCTAAAGACCTCTGGAAGTGACACCTTGGCGAGGCAATCCATGGAACCTCAAAACACAGGTGCCTAATTCCCGAGAATTAGGCAGTCATCCTTCCTGTTGTACCAGAAGGCCTTTTGTCATCTGAGAAAGCATGAGGAATTCAAGGTACCCTGCTGCTTCTGAAATTCCTCCAGGGTTAAAGTGTCCATCAGTCCTGTCTCCTCTAACCTAGATCAGCTCTCACCCAGGCTGCATTCCCGGCTAACCTCTCTCTCCTCCTCCGCCCTACCCGAGGGATGGCTTCCAGCCTCTGAGTGGCTCACACATTTTCCAGAAGGGTCTTCTCCCAGCTCAGATCCACCAAGCCACCTGCACCTTGTCAGAACTCCATCTGTCGGGAATTTATTACTAATGCATTTCCTAACAGGCTCTATAATAAGCTATTAAAGACTGTAGCTGCATCTAGCAAGCATTCCATAAATATTAATAATGCCTTTAGAGATAGCACCTAAGCAGAGATGGTTGCGGGTTTGTCTGGATTTGGTCAAGGGTACAGAATTCATCTAGCCGGGGAGGGGCCCCATGATGGCAAAGAGTGTGAGCTGCGGAGCGCCAGTTCTTTCTCCCACTTGTCTTTCTGCCCTTAAAGAAAAGTGTCTGTCTTTTTTTTTTTCTTTTTTGAGACAGGGTCTCACATAGCCCAGGCTGGTTTTGAACCTCTGATCCCCTTGCCTCAACCTCCTCGGTGCCTAGATTCCTAGTGTGCACCACCACAGCTGATGTTTACAGTTCTGGGGATCTAACTTCTACTAAGTTCTGGGCAAGCACTTCTACTAAATGAGCTATTTCTCTAGCCAGATACGTTCTCAGTTCATGTCCTTTGTTGATAACTTTCCCTCCATAGTGTCTCCTTGTGCTCTTGATTTCTGTTCCAACAACTGTGCCCTGGCGCTGGCTCCTCCAGGACATTCCTCCCTTCTGATTCCCTTTTTTCTTTTGGGTCCCAGCTGTCCCTTTCCCTGTCCCATCCTACTTTTCTTTGTGTCTGTTTGACTTTCTCTCTCATCATTCTCTCTTCTCTTTATCTCCAACCTTCCACGCATTGTCCCCTCCCCACCCCCACCTCGCCTCTCTCCCTGGCACTGTACAACCCCCCACCCTGCTCTGTTCCAGTGAGCACCCTAAGCCACCTCCAGAGAAGCCTGGAGTAGAATGTAGCTCAGCCTGCATGGGAGAAGCAAGCCATTCATCATTATTATTAACGAACAAGATCCCGAGCACGGCAGAACTTTCCCAGAGTCTATTCCCTTGTCACCCCAAGGAGTAGCAACAAGATTTATTTGTCTCAGAATTGCACAGGGTGGCCCATTTACAGCCGGCCCATCGTAAGTGATGTGGAGCTTAAATAGGGGCTGGAGGAGGCGGAGACCTGCCCTGCGTGTGACCTATGTGGTATGGCCACTTGCTGAAAGGGACAGCCTGAGGTTCGAAAGGGACAAGGGCTATAGAAGCGTCGTCACTCGGGTTGACTGTGACAAGTGCGTGATCAGGCTGTTTCTTGCTCATTCTGTCACCTGCCACGGCCGTGTGAATCATTGCAGTGATCTGTGTTGATCTGCACATTCGGAAGGGATAGTCAGGGAGTGAGTGCTGGAGCCTCTGAGTCACGTCCAGCGAGCCCTGGCCGAGCCGTGACCAGGGAGCAGTGGTCAGGTGCTTAGATTTCTATGCTGACTGTGGGCACTGACGGGGAAGAATACCAGCAGAAGTGGGGGAGCCTGTGGCGTTATCTGGGAATAAGGAGCCCTAGCACGTTTGAGGCATGTTCTAGAAGTGTCAAATGGGAGCAAAGAGCTAAGACTCATAGAGCAAGAAGGTGTCCATGAGAAACACCTCACAAGTCAGGTCCCACACACAGCAGCCACAGGGGTGTGTGAGGATCAGTGTAGAGAGGACCCAGGGAGCCTCATCTCCCCCTTCCCTAGATGGATAGTCCCCTCACTGCACTTGGGCCTGTCCCAATGCCCATCCCATCCCCGAGTGGATGGCAAAGATCTTTCCATCCTGTTTCCCTTAGCAAATTGATTTAATTTCCATGACCCTATCTGATTGGCCTATGCAGGTCAGGTGGTTACTCTGGCACCAATCAAATAGATCCTGGGTCTGAAGTTGCTTGGTATGTGACCTGGCTTCATTTCTTGAGCAGAATCGAGGAAGGAGGGTGGATGAGGAGGCCCATTGGGGTCTGTGGGAGGTTGAGAAAAGCTGTATAAGAACCAAAGCATTTGGTTTGCAGCCACCTGTCAGGAGCCATGGTCAGACCTGGATCACCCGTCACGATCCAGGGCTCGCCTAGGGAAGAACATAATACCTCCCTGGGCTCCCTTCTCTCATCTTTCAAATGAGAGGCCTGGCCCGGATCATCCTGAAGCCCCTGCATCCAGAACGGTCCATAGTCAGAACTGGCCTTTTGGTTTAGGGACATCCCTGGCCTCAGCTTACCCCTCATCTTAGGCCCAACTCTGTCCTCCTCTTAAAGGCTCTGCACCCCCTGCAGGGTCCCTTGGGAATATTTCCCAGTCTTGTTTGTTGCAGAAACAAGAAACTAATACATGGACAGGTTTAAAAAGAAACACTATGTTTATTTGCCTACACACACACACACACACACACACACACACAGACACACACACACACAGACACACACACACACGGACCTCCTGTGAGAGTTGGCTTTCTCCTTCTACTGTGTGAGTCCCGGAAGTCAGACTCAAGTCATCAGGCATGGCAGTGAGTGCCTCTACTCACTGAGTCATCTCTCCATACTGAAGATGCTCGTCCAAGTTCATGGTGAAGAAATTCGTTCGTAGGCTCTCCTGGGGGTCTCATCTCCCCATGCCTGGGATGCCATTTCACTGCTAGATCAGCAGTGCTGGACGGTGACCATTGGTTGAATGTTGCTGCATGTCACCATGTCTCCTGTAAGAAGCATGTCCTATTATTTCCACGTCATCCTGTGTAATTCTTTCTCACATCATCCCCGAGAGGCTGTGCCATTAACAGTTCCATTTTACACACGAGGACCTGGAAATCAAAAGGGGTTAAACAGTTGATACATAAGGTCTCCTGGTAATTTGGGGGTCTGACTCCAGGTTCCTGCTCTGAGCCTCCAGGGTCCACTGTCTACAGGGACCAGATGTGCCTGGCCCCCGAGAATCTGCTTGTGCTGAGAAGGCAGGCCTGTGTAGCCATCTGCGCATCCCTTAGAGCAGCAGCTGGCACTGGAGAGGCTCCGGTGTGTGTGCTGATCCTTGGTAGAGCATGCGGCCCGGGATCCGGAATGCGGGAAGTCAGCACTCTTTTCTGCCCAATGTCCGCCCTTCTAAGTTTATGAATGGCTCTTAGCCAGGGTCATTTAAAACCTAGCCTAAGTTCTGCAGAAATCAAATGGGTTTCCACTGTGTGAGACACTGTGCCCAAGGTTGGGCACAAATGGGCCTTCTAGTCTCCGTCTCCAGTGTCCTCTGGGCCTCACTCCTGACTCCAGAGACCCAATGTTCACAGAGCCTAAGAGTTTGTCCTAGACCATGGAGTGTGGACAGGTGAGATGTCCTCATCCCTCTGGGATGGAGCTCAGGTGACGTCTGATGGGGCCGTATTGCTGAGCTGAGCTGAGCTGTATTCTGCACGAGGCCTGCATCTCCAAAACGTATCTGGGCGTATGTGTGTGCTTTAGAGGAGAGTGATTAGGGCGTGGAACTGGAGGCTGAGGGAGCATCATGGTGGAGGCTGTCTTTATGGAACCCTGTACCAGGGGAGCTTGATCTTCCAGTCACAGTTTTACAGGTGACTGTGACCATTAGGGTCCAGTGGAAAGAGATCTTCTTAGATAGCTTCAGTGAAGGCGTGTCTGGGAAATGCCCACTTTCAAGGGGTAGTGTATTAGTCCCTTTCCAGGGCTGAGACAAAAGACCCAAAGAAATCATTTTAAGAAGGCTGGAGAAATGGCTCCTGAATATGCACAAGGACTGAGTTTGGTTTCCAGCAGCAGCAGCAGCAGCAACAACAACAACAAAATGTAAAAACAAAACTAAAAAAACAAAACAACAACAAAAACAAATGTGGCACATGGCTGTAATCCTGGGGCCAGGGAGGCAGAGGCAGGAGGATCCCCAGGGTTCATGAGTCAGCCAGTCAGTCTAGCTGAAACCATCAGCTCCAGGTCCTGCAAGAGCTCTAGTCTTAAAAAAATAGAAAGTGACTGAGGAAGGCACCAGTACCAACCTCCGTACTTCCGTGCACACATGCATACACACCCACACTCGTGTGCATGCATGTGAGCATGACCACATGGGCAGACATATGTGCACATGAAGAGAGAGAAGAAAGAAACGGACTTAAAAGAAGGGAAGGTTTATTGGGGCTCACAGCCTAAGAGGTTGCTGCCCATAGCTGCTTGGTTCTATTGCTGTGGGCCTGTAGTGCAAGGGAGCTACTGGGTTGGAGCACTACAAATGGCTCCATGCAACTAGGAAATAATGCATGAAGGGAAATCCAGGGCCAGTCTATGTGGGGTTTTCTGTGCCAAGGGTACTGGGGATCCACAAATGGTGATTGGGGGAGAGGCGACCCACAGCCAGTCTTCTGTTCCCATCATCAGAGTGTTGAGGGATGTCCCGTCAGCCCCATACTTGGCGATCAATGGAGGAGAATTGGCCAACTCAGGTAGGGCCATAGCAACTCAGTCGCTGGGCTTTCTAGAAGCACTGGTTGTCCCAAAAGAGCCAATGCCGTGGTTGTAGGGCAGCCTTGATTGTAGAGGTTGAGATCATGTGCTTGGAATCAGCAGCCCTTGAACCCAAGGCCTTGCTTGCTTGCCCATCTCCTCGCTGTGTGGCTTTGGACCAGTTGCCCTCTATGCCCCATACCAGTGCTGCAACAAGTAGGTATAACTGGTGGTTTTCACCTTCCCATCACTGCAAAGCACCTCCTTCAAGTGTTTTTCCTCCAGTGTGTCCAGACTTTCTACAGTGTAGAGCAATCCATGTGGCCAGCGATGAGCAGACACTGTGGAGACAGGGGTGGACAGGGGCAGGCGGTATAGCAGACGTTCAGAATATAACCACTTAGTGCTGAGATCTGACCATGTGCTCATGGGGCTGTTCACTGACTAGTCTGCATGCCAGGCACCCTCTGAGGCCTATGGAACTGCAGGCTGCAAGGAAGGGTGAGAACTGGCTGAGGCTTCAGACCAAGATGGTGAGTTACAGGGCATGGTATATAAACCGGGACAGTATACAACCTTCCCGCGGAAGCCCCATCCCAGCCTCGTGAGGAAGTGGCCTTCACCTGCCACCCTGAGTCAGAAAGGGACAAGGGCTTACATGAATGGTAGAACAAGAGTTACGGCATCCTGGAATGCTCCTCGGAGGCAGAGCCAGCTAAGTAACCACAGATACTCAGCTGACAGGGTGGCAGGAGAGGCCCCTCCCCTTGGAGACTCCAAGCCTCCCCCCCCCCATCCAGGTACACACCTCCCACTCTTGCTTGCCCTTGGCAGAGTCCCACAGGAAGGTTCCTAGTCACCCTCCAGGGCAATCTGCTGCAGCTTGGGCAGCCAAGGGGCTCTGGATGAAGGAAGCGGATCCACCAAGAAATGGGTTTGGGGACCTAAAGGCCCCTCTTCCAGGACTCTGGGATAAGCAGGCCGTCTTCGGAGCCCAGTGCTCTTATAGCCACCAGGAGACCATCAAAAAGGGGAAGAAAGAAATCATGCATTTTACATTCCTCCGAACCCGCTTAGAATGGAAATGACAGGCTGGGTTCGGTTGGCTGCAGGGGCGCGGTTAATGGCCTTTGCGGGCCGGAGGAATGGCGGCTGACGGGATCAGCTGCTTCCGGTGAAGTGAGACTCAACCTCTTATTTACTTTGCTCTCACGCAGAACACACCAGTGGGCACGCCCATCTTCATCGTCAACGCCACCGATCCTGACCTGGGTGCCGGCGGCAGCGTCCTCTACTCCTTCCAGCCCCCGTCTCAGTTCTTTGCCATCGACAGCGCCCGAGGCATCGTCACCGTGATCAGGGAGCTGGACTATGAGGTCACGCAGGCGTACCAGCTCACGGTCAACGCCACGGTGAGTTACCGCCCTGGGCCGCCAGTGCCTCCCATCTGCGTCTTCTCATCTAGAAGGAAACAGGGTATTCCAAGGAGACTTGATTTAGCTCCATGCTTCTTGAAGATTTACAGTAAAGAATCTGGTGATGGTGGCGATAGTAAACAGGTGGTGTCACCGTGTCCCTGGCATTGTCCTCGGAGCCCAAAGAGACTTTCCATTGACCTTCAAACATCCCCACCTCATGAGTATGGTTGAGATGTGCCCATCTTACAGATACCGACAAGAAGACTGAGGCCGAGGGGGGATTCCGTGGTTCACCAACATCACCCATGAACACAATTGCTTAGCTTGCATGGGCAACCTCCTTAGGACAGTCAGTGCAGGTGCCTCTGGGAAACAGATCAGGGTTGTCAACACAGATGTGCCCTGACACTACCTAACAAGCAAGCTCAGAGCAGTCCAGACCTCTGACCAAAACCCCATAGTGTGGTAATGCTTCCCCTCCAAGGAATGCCCACTGCGCCAAGCCTCCTGCCCAGTCCCAGGGAATTGCAAGATGGGCCAGTTCAGGACAGAGGAGGAGTGTTCAGCCCATTTTGTGGATGACAACATTGAGACTCCCACAGTTGGTTAAGAGAGGGGAAATGGGAATCCAAAGCTTTGTCTGACTTTGGGCTCTGGCTGCCATGCTCCATGGCCCAGGAGTCTGAGTTCCCAGCATGCACCTGGGCCTTTGATGCTAGTAGCTATTGTGAGGGGCTGAGGGTTAAGTCAGCCATATCTTAAGCAGGCTCCTAGCCCTGTGTGTCCTCATTCCAGTGACCCCCTGAGAGCACAACTGTCTTTTCAGTGGCCTGCAAAGCTAGAAGTGACCCCCAACACTCTGTTGTCCCTTGGATCTGTTTGCAGAGCTCAGGCTAAGAGCAAAGAAGTCATGGAACCTTTCTTCCTCCATGGCCTCCCCCATAGCACCAAGTCTTGCCCCCTACTGCTCTAAAGAGGGCACCCAAGCCAGGCTCCCTACTGATGCAGAGAGGGCACCTGCCCCTGGCGCTGTGAGCCTTCAGAGGGGACCCTTGGCTTTAACACCATGTAACTGCAGGGTAAGCAGCCAACCCCAGACTCCACATGGCAGCTGACATCCCAGTTCCCTGCATCTGGCCTAGGTTGAGTTTTGAAAGATAGAACTTTTCATTCAGTCTTGGCTAAGACTTGAAGAGACTCCTAGAGCCAGGAAAAGCCAGGTTCTTGCCTGATTCTTTGGGAGGTCCCTGCCAAGAATTTCTATTTTCTCTCCTACTTACATATTAGTTTCCTAGGAAGAAGTCTAAATAAAAAATAAAATAAAACCGACTTGGGAGTGGAGGAGAGTTATAAGTCTGGGGTCCCCTTTTGGGGCACACCCACTAGCAGCATCTGTGCCCCCTCCTTCTTCCCCGTCACCCTATCTGGTACCTGTTCCCTTTCCCCGTGAATCTGTCCTGTGGGGTGATCTCTACCCAGCACACGAATGGCTTTGGGATGTAGGATTAGACCAGAACATGAACAGGAGTGTGGGTGGCCAGGTCCATCCAGAGCCCAGGCTTGTACTGGGAGGATAAATACAGTGAAATTGCTGGTAATCTACCAACAGTCAGGCCCTGAGCTGGGCCAGGACTTCCTGGATGATATAGCCGCCCACTTAGTCCCTGGACAAGCTGTTACCAGGAGTTCCTGGGGTTGGTGAACAGCCATTGGCTACTGGGCACTTCCCCAACATGGTGGTTCTACATGTGTCCCAGCAGAAGAGAAGAGAGCCACAGATCCCAGGGCCATCCATCCCTCCTTACCTGTCATAGAATCTAGCACGGCCTATAGAACACAATTACAGAAAGAACAGGATGCAGCCACAAGGGTGGAATAAGAATATCAAGTACTAGGCTGGCTACCTGGTACCTGGTAAAAATCTGGTAGTAGCCAAAACCACAGTATCTCCCACCCGAGAGATCAGTCCTCCCGGGCACTCCCCTTCATGCTATGTGATCTTTCAGGCCCCTGGCTAGGTACTGTGCACCCCAGCCCATACTTGGTGCTTCATGTCTGTGGGTGTGGGTGTATACACATGGCTCTCACCTCTCCCATCCTCGGCAGTTCTCCTCTGCCCTCCTTGACTGTCCCTGGGGTCTTTGAGGAACAACCAGGACAGTCTTTTCCCCCCATAGGATCCACCGCGCCATCTGAGGAGGGCAGAGGCCAGTGTGAGGCTGCGTGTAATGTGAGGAATGGTCCAGTGAAACTAAGGCCAAGTTAACTGGATAGAGGCAGTTAGTCCTCAAGTCCCAGCAGAATTCCTTAGCCCAGGGGCCACTGGGGTCATTCCCTGGAGCGGTTTATTTCACAAAAGTGCTATGGACGTTTGTCTTGCAAGCTGGAGACTGGCTGATGTGAGGCCCCCAAGTCAAGGTTGTTAAAGGCAGATGTTTCTATATGGAAAGACTTGTGTGTGGGTCCTGGCTACTTCCTTAGCAGTGTGACTGTGGATAAATCCCTTTCTGTCTGTCTGTCTGTCTGTCTGTCTGTCTGTCTGTCTGTCTCTCTCTCTTTCTCTGTCTCTCTCTCTGTCTCTGTCTGTCTCTGTCTGTCTCTGTCTGTCTGTCTGTCTGTCTGTCTCTCTCTCTCTCTTTCTCTGTCTCTCTCTCTCTCCGTCTCTGTCTGTCTCTCTCTGTCTGTCTGTCTCTCTCTCTCTCTCTCTCTCTGTCTCTGTGTGTGTCCATCTAAAAGCCTAACATGTGACAAAAATACATAAGGCAGGGCACATGAGTGAGTGGGGTGAGGACTAAGCGGGCAGACATGACTGTCCTTGTTATCATTGGGTCTTGCTAGCTGGTTACGTTGGGATGTTACACAGACCTCGATCTGCAGAACATTTAGGGTCTTAGAACACAGGCTTTAGTGTTCTTTTCTTAGTGGGCTTTATAGGATAAGGTTTCTGAGTATAGTGGCTTAATTAATATTGTCTGTCCTGTCCCGGGGTCATGCACGGCCTTCCTGACTTCTCTCAGCACTGCTTCGAGGAGGTCCCCAGATGGTATGAGCCCTGGAGCGCCCCCTGCTGGTTTGACTGGAAATGTTACTGCCTGGCAAATGCATAGCAGAGTCAGAGGAACCTTTCCTGTAGATGAGGGGCCCCATCTTAGTGTCCTCTGTCCTGAGATGGGGGGCCAGTCGCCCTGGATGAACAGGACAACGGAGCTGAGAACAACGCCATTCCCACCCAAGATAGTGGCCCCACCCACCTGGCTTTCAGGAGAACTAGTCCTAAACCCCATGGCCCTGCGATCAACACATCAGCCTCAGCCCAAGCCCTGATGTAACACCAGCCGCTCTCCAGGATGTCCTGTTTCCATTTTCTTGAACATCTCAGGGATCGCCAAAGAGCCTTCGTGCTTTTGAGACTCCCTGTAGGAGTATAGAGTTCATGTGTGTATTTGTAAATACAGGGGTCACACACCAACACCCTATGCATGTGTGCATGTGTGTTCACAGTGCCCTTCTAACCCAACACTGTGTCCTTTCGCTCTCTTTCTCTCTGTGTCTTCCAAGGATCAAGACAAGACCAGACCCCTGTCTACATTAGCCAACCTGGCCATCATCATCACGGATGTGCAGGACATGGACCCCATCTTCATCAACCTGCCCTACAGCACCAACATCTACGAGCATTCTCCTCCGGTAAGCCCTGCCCGCAGCCCCAGTGCTGTCCTTTCCCTGCCTCTAGTCCCTGTGAGGGACAGTGGAGACCCCAGGCACTTTATACATTACACTATCTTCCATCTCTTTGATGCTCCCTGAAAGGTACCGTGGGACAGAGAGCTACGTGTGACTGACCATAGGGGAACTGATTCATGAGCAGTGATACCCATGAGCATGATCCGGCCTGTGCTGGGGGTGGATGTGGATCTGGGCTCAGCCATACCTCCTTGTTGCTTGGTCATGTTCTCCACTGACCTGCTGCACCCCTTGGCCATGAGCACCACACACAATGACACAGCTTCCTTCTATTGTGAGGCTCCTCTCTCGAGCCCGATATATTCTTTAGAGTTCATGGAGCCATCTGCCCTTCATAATGTCTCCTCCTTTGG
The DNA here is from genome assembly GCF_000317375.1 of Microtus ochrogaster. Classification (NCBI taxonomy): domain Eukaryota; kingdom Metazoa; phylum Chordata; class Mammalia; order Rodentia; family Cricetidae; genus Microtus; species Microtus ochrogaster. The sequence goes on along the minus strand of NC_022028.1, from coordinate 33,349,442 downwards.
GTACTCTCAAGGTCAGGTTTCAGGGGTGCTGTCAGACTTTGTATTTATGTCACAGGCCTATCCTTTTGTTCCTCTGGGACTAAACAGCTGTCCCTGATCCAGTGAAGGTCTCAGTACACAAATAGGCCATGGTACACTCCACAGGGGCCTGGCTGGGGTCCTGGCTAAAATATGGGTGATTGTCACTGCTGTGGTAGCCACTTCATTCTTCTGCAGACTGGAGGGAAATGCTTGCTGTTGGCTGATGAAGGACAGCGAGGTGCATCCCCAGACAGACGCTTCAACATGCATCTTGAGGGAGTGTTTGTAAAAGGAAAGGAAGGGCTTAGCTCAAAGGGAAAGTGAGGGGACCCCTGGAGACTGGAGATACTCAGAGCCTTACCCTGCCCCCTGCACTACTCAAAGCCCCAAACATGGGGAGGGGTAGGTATGAACAGAGTTCCTAAGTCAGTGCAGCCAGGGTAGCTGGCCCTGTTTGGGTGCTATGGTTGTTCTACCTACAGGCATCCTTGGCATCAAAGGTGTGGAGCTGGCGTTTGGTCACTTGCTTTGGGGGCCAGATAGGAATGAAGAGTTGCCAGCAAGATGCTTATCCTCTTGCTGCCATGGGTATCTGGAGCTGCTTGGAGAACAGATGGTGTCATCTTAGGCTCCCTACTCCCGTTCTCGGCCTCTAGGTAGATCAGGGCGCCATCTTCTGAAGTCCAGGCTGCATATGCTCAGTCCACCCGTATCCAGGGACTTCTCCTTCCTTTCCGCTACCAAAGCCAGCATTGCTAGTCCTGCATCTCAGCCTTAGGCCAGACCTGACTGCCATCTTCAGACAAGGCCTGCCACCTGTCTCTAGCCCTGGGCTTCTCAATCTGAGTGTTCAGAGCTTGAGAGCATCTGCTGCCATGCTTGCCTGGTATCAAGGTCCAGCAGAGGTGGTCTTTGATGGATGTGGTGTACTGGGATTTGAGAAACATCTATGGAATGAATGAATGAATGAATGAATGAACGAACGAACGAACTCAGGCTCTGGTCATCTCAGCCCTCTTGTCCTGCCACTCAGCTCACCCTTTTACTTGCTCTCATTACCAACACAGAGACCCCCTGACCTTCAGTTCCCAGCTCCCCTCTCCCTGGCTTGTCTCTCACTCGTCTCAGAGTTAGACACCCCTCCCCACTGCAATCCAACTGACTCCTAAGCTACATAATTTACCGGTCAATCCCATCTCTCCTGTAATGTTCGTATAGGAGCATAGGCTGAGCGATCCAGATCCTGTCTCTGGAACATGGGCTCGGGATACTCTTGGGTCTCCCACATACCCTGTGTCCAGGAGAGGGTGTGGGGAAGGCGCTTAAAGCCAACTTGATTGGTGCGTGCTGGCACCACATTGGCTGTGTCCCCAGAGGAACCCTGCGAAGCCACACTGCTGTCTACATAGACCCCGGGAAATGGGGCAGGGCAGGGAGTTCCTAAAAGAACCCATTCTCACAGACATCAAACTGGGGTGGCTGATGATTCCTTGTGTCCATTAGCCTGAGACGAGGTATTTAACCCTTGCTTCGTGAGATAGTTATAAGACTGTGTCTTTGACCCAAGCATCTTCTGAGTCCCCGTGGCAATGCCTTCATAGCTTACACAGGCATCTATGTTGGATATCAGAGTTTTCCTCTGCCCCTGCGTGCACTCACTCACTCCTTCAGCCTCAGATCCATCTCCCAGGTATTTATTAGGTGTCCTGTGTGTCAGGTCCTGGGCTAAGTAAGCTATGCCCTTCTTTTCTAGAGGATCCCGTGGAGCAGACCAGATGTGTGTCTTCCTTCATACCCACTGTCCTCAGGCCCCTCTGCCGCTTGTCATGTGATTGTCTTCTTTATCTCAGAGATCTTAACATTTCTTTTTGTGGTTGTGTTGCCCGTTGTCTGCCAGTTTTGGGGAGCAAACACACCCACACTGTGAGGGCATGATAAGTACCTTTCACAAGGGTTGTGGCTCAGTAGAAGAAGACAGACCAAGCAGTGAGCTGGGTTCCAGCCTCTCTGGGCATTGACCAGCTCCATAGCATTTGCATGGATCTGCTTCTCTTAGTTCTTCCCTGGAAGAGGAATCCCAGCTTTCCCATCCCCTAGAGCCTTTCTCCTCCAAGCCAGTTCCCACATGCTCCAGGCCCTATGTCTCCAGGCTGCTAATCAGTTCCCAAGCCTCGATCTGGATCTCCGTGTCCCTTTAGTGTGATGGGTTGATTTCAATTCACTCAATTCCTTCACTGGGCCAGGGTTGGGATGCAGCATGGCCTGTTCAATATCCCAGACTGGAGAACCCAGGCATCCCTCATGCCCAGCGCTATCTCTGCTGCTTCCTGGGGCCATGTCAAGACCCCGCCCCACCCTCCCGGCTCCCCCTCTTTATCTGTGGTTCCCAGCATGTATGCCTCCCTCTATCAGTGTATCGGGCTAGCAAGCTTCATCTAAAGTGTATATATTACCTAATAAAATCCTTCTTATTTGGGATTATTGCATCAAATTTTAATTTCCTCACTCGAACGGCAGCATGTCGGCCTGCCCGTCAGTGAGGGGCCGACGGAAGGTGAAAAGAGCGGATAGACTGCACAAATTACTGCCGGCGATGCCTATCAGCCCTTTGACTGGAATTGACTAGAATTAAGGACTGAGAAATAGGATTTTCTGCCTCAGAATCTGCTGTGGCAGCTCTCGTCGGAAGTCCCCAGCTGTCCCCACCAGCCAGCCCCCACCCCAGTTAACTCCCCTCCCCACACCTCCAAAGCAAACTGCATGTCACCTTTTGAGTCCTTAATCGCGGCAGAGAAATGGGGGCTGGGGTATCCCTGCTAAGCTTGCAGAGAATGAGATTGGTAGTGGTCTCTGAGACCCAGCACTGGTCCAGTCTGGTTCCCACTGCAGCCACTTTCCTGGTGACAGGCCACTGGGTAGGTACCTGGTTCCTTCTAGTGAAGTCCCAGCTCATGCCCCACTTCCTGCCCACCAGTCAGAGTCCTGGTCCTCCAATCTCTGCTAGAGCGGGCGTCTTGTTCCAAGTTTAACCTTCCTTTTCCCAGTTACCGACACTCTGCCTACCCATAATGCCTGGTGAGCTTAAGCAAATTCCTAAAAGCTACAGGAATATGGCTTCCTCTGCGGGGGAGGGGTCAGGAGAATCTCCGCATACCCATCCTGCCTGGCACATGGTTGGTACCCAGGAGATGCTCACTTCACTGGCTCTTCCTCATGGGGTACCAGCTGTTCAGATGTAGAGAAAACTCCTTAGCTAGAGAATAGAACTTACTGTGTGCAATGTCGCAGGTCCAAACTTGCTGGCATTGTTTGCAAATGCATGCATAGTCCCAGGCAAGGCACCCAGGGTTGCATTAGGTATTCACAGCAGCTCTCTAGGGCCAAATATATAGTGTCACTTATATTTCCTCTCTCTCTCTCTCTCTCTCTCTCTCTCTCTCTCTCTCTCTCTCTCTCTCTGTTGTGTGTGTGTGCACACACACACTCATATGTGTGAATATACAGATCCGTTGCCGGACAGTGGAGCCTCTTATACCCATTTTATAGATGGAAAACCAAGACGTAGGGTATCTAAAGTTACAGGACTCAAACCTTTAACCACCCTGGCTTCTCTTCTTGTCACAAGGAGGCAGGACCTAGCAAGCCTGTCACCTGTTGCCTTGCTTCCCAGAAGGTCACCTTCTCCTCCCCACTACCTGAGTGCCTGGGGAAGGGAAGAATCACTCAGCAGGGGCCTTTCTTCAGCCCTCTGGCTGGAGCAGGAGCTTCCACTCACCCTCCTGGTGGTGCCCCCAGGGACTTCGCCTCCCACAGAGCCACAAGCTGTAGGCATGGACTCATCCTTGGGAGGCCCAGCTTCTTGCTGGCACACTACTTCCTCCCCAGTCCTCGTCTTTGGAAATAAGTTGCAGTATATTGAAAATATAATCACTGAGACTCTGAAACAAGAGCCGTGGGCTCCCTAGAGCCCCCATACCTCCTTGTTAATTCCTTCTCATAACGTTTCCAGGCCTTCTGTCTGCACTTGTATTAAAAGCTCAGAGTTTTATTAAAAGTGGATTTATTTACCCAAAAAGAGATGAAACCCCGAACCTGATTGAGAGCCTGGCAGAGCTTGCTCGACAGAGGCTTGGGTTCAACTTTGTCTAGGAGAGGGACCCCTCTTCCTCATGTCCCAAAGAGCCAGTTCTGCTGTGTTCCCCCACCCACCCCCTGATTGCCATCCCAGGTCTGAATTCCCATGCGGATGGCACCTACGGGGCTCTGAGGACCGAGGGGCTTTTGGGTCACAGACGTCTCTGAAAAGACCAGCAAAGCTGCCTTACTCTGTCCCCTTGAACCCAGCCCAACCTACCTGGGATAGGGCAAGGCATCTACCTGTCCCTTAAGTGTATTGTTTAGTAACTCTGCCCTGGAGCTCTAGTGACCTCTGAGCTTAGTTGCCCTGGCAGGTAAGTCCCATGTCTAGAAAGCCAGTTCAGGAAGTTGAAGCTTCAGGATAGCTGTATTCCCTTAGGGCCACCTCTGGGGACAGACCAGACCTCCCCTGATGAATAGTGAGCCCCTAGGTGGGCAGGTCCCCCTAAAGAGCCTTCAGTGGGATGATGGGGGAAGCTGTGTAGGTCCCACAAGTATAGAGTTGGGCTTCCCTGTGGCCTCCATGTAGCCATGATTCAGGGGCCCTCCAGGCTCCATGAGAGGAAGCTTGGGAGGGCGAAGTGATCAGTCTACCCTTGGCCCCTGGTCAATCCAGAACACATGGCATCTCCAGGGATGGCTGGCATGTAGGCATTTCCAAATTCCACAGGAGCCAGTGCTCAGAATAGTTCCTGACACAGAGCAGTGACATTCTGAAATGACATTAGCATTATTATAGCAGAACCCTGCAGCTGCCTCTGTACCTGGTGGACAGGAACATTAGAGCCAGAGCGTTTAAATATGAGGCTGGCTTCCCGTTCACTCACTCCCTGCTCTGGGATCTCCAGGAGTCTCTCGGCTTTCTGCCTCTGTTTCTTCAGCTGCGGAAAAGAGCCAGGTTTTAGAACATTGGGCGGCTGGGGCACCTGAGTTCATTGGGCCAGCATTTAAAGCAACCCTCTGTGCCTAGGAAGGTGTGCTTTTCAGTGTGGCCACTTGGTTCTTCTCATAGCCTATTCAACTCCTTAACAGGTCCAGAGGATCCAACCAGAACTCTTGCTCCCTGGGTGAGAGGACAAAGAAGGGGCTGGGCCTGCTTGCCATATGGCCTGGCCTCTGCACACATCCTGAGATAGTCCCACATTCCCTCAGGGAGCTTGGAGGCATTCCATCTTCTGCACTCTAGGCTAAGGGAGGCTGGAAAGGCATTTGGGAAGAGCAGTGCTGTCTGGGGGAGGAGGCTGCGGCTCCTTCTGTGTCTTCACAGCTAGCCTGGGAGGACTGGGAGGGACGCGCTTGCCCCTCAGGGTGAGTGGAGGTGAAGGTGAGCGAGTGAGATACAGACAAGGCCACAAGAGCCCCTTTTAGACTTGGGAGTACTGGGAGGATACTTCCACCCCCCAAAACTGTCCATCACCCAGGGAAACCTTCTAGGACATAACCCTCAGGTACAGGGTGGACAGGGACAGCCGACCTACACAGTGGTGTGAGGGAGCCTGGAGAGGGGGATGGCAATTGCTCCTGGCAAAGGACAGCTCAGCAAGTGGTGGCCATGGTGATGATGATGTCAATTTCTTTGTTGCGTACATTTGCTTGTTCATTCAATGAACTGCCATCAGTGAACGGTTACTTAACAGCATCCCTTCCTAGAAGTACACACAGCCAAGCCCTGGCCTGTCTTATACCTTCTCCCTGGGGTGTTTTCCCTTTCTTCTTCTTTCCTCAAAGAACTCCTGCTAATTCCTCGAGATCCATCCTAAAGGCTGCCATCTGGACAACCCTTTCCAGGCTCCTCTAGGTGGACTAGGTGGATACCCACTCTTTCCTGTGCATCTGTCCACCTCATTGCCCCCAGATGTGTACAGCAACTGTCTGTCTATTGCCTGTCCTTGACCCTTTGCTCTGGGAGGAGAAAGTCCATACTCCCTTTCCTGACTCCCTCAGCTCCGAGTCCCTTGACCATCAATGTTGTGAGGGAATGGGGGCTGAAGGCAAAGTCCCTGGAGTCAGGAGTGATGTCACGTGGTACCCACTTCCTGGGTAAGCTCTGTAGTTGGGAGTTGGCGTGGGAAGGGAAAGGAAGAACGCTAGGACACCCACAAAGAAAGATAGCAGTCTGGACTGCAGGCGACTGAACTCAAGTCCCTTCTCTCCCCCAACCAGGGCACTACTGTTCGGGTGATCACTGCTGTGGACCAGGATAAAGGGAGACCCCGGGGGATTGGCTACACGATTGTCTCAGGTAAGCCCAAGTCTGCGGTGTTTGTCACATATCCCAAGAGAGCCACTGCTGTTGGGGGCTCAGGCTCAAAGAGCCGTGGACTACATGGAATGGCATTTCAGACCTGTCTCTAGTTACAGTCCTTGCGAAGGAAAGGAACAGACTTAAAAGGGAGGAACAGGGTTAAAAGGCTGTGCTGTCTGGGGGCCCTGGGAAGAAGAATGTGTGCTACCGTCCAAGGTCTGAAGCTGCGGGACTTCTGGGGCTCTGAGCCTGGAATGTGGTGACCCTTATCTCACCTCCTTCCGTGCGCTGGGATTTCTGTTCTTATTTGGTGAAAAGGTGGCAATTTTTACATCACTTTGGAACAAATAGAACTGCTCCTGTCTGATTTCACGTTCTAGTCACACTTCCAGCTGACAGGCATTCAGGTAGCACAAGGATATCACGGCGGGAGACACCGTGTCCCCCTCCCAACCAATAGATCCCTTGGCCGTGGAGAATAGCAACCGGCTTAATTGTTGGCTCTGCGTGAGAAGATGCCCAGCTCAGGCATGCCTTACCCAGAGACCAATCCGTGACAGCTCTGAGGCGCTATCCAGGGGCTAAGTTACCCCCACTCGTAAACACTGGCTCCGTACCTACTCCATGCATACCGGCTCATAGTGTCCCTGTCCAGTGCACAGTCTCTGAAGGGTCATCCTGGTGAATTCAGGCAAGCCAGACAGATCAGGAGGAGGAGAAAGTCAGGCCACCCCAGCCTGCACCCCAAGAAAAGAGAGTGACGTGGTCAGAGCATTTCTCAAAGGAGAGAAAGACATGGGGATCCAGAGAGAGTAGGGAGGCTCTCCCGAGCTGGCTGTGTTGGTTGGGTCCCTGTCCTATTTGTCACTCATATATTGGGAACAGGAAGAGTACTTGTGTCAAAGTGGTTTATAGATCATGTGACTTGCTCCTGTGGTGAGCCCCAAAGGAGAGCAGATGCAGCCAGTCTGGGTTAAGCATCTATAGGAATTGGTACTTGCATCCCTGAATCCCTCTGATGCTTTCTACCATGTCCCCATTCTGGTACCCAGGACAGGAACCAGCCCAGAGTAGACCCTGATGTATACTCATACAATGATTGTCGTTCTCAGGTCCTGGGGGCCACCTGAACCTCAGGTGCCTCAGCAGCCTGGGCTGGTTGGTTGTAAGGGCTCTGGGTTTATGTCAAGACCCACCTGCCCCAACCAGGTACACACAGGCTCAGATCCGGAGCATGCAGTTGACCCATCCACACCTGAGGCCCTGACCCCTTGGGGCTGTTTATCAGCCACAAGCAAGGGGATTTATATCGACCCACAAGTGTTCTCCCCACTACTAATGATCCCTCTGTTTTGCCGAGAACAAAGAGGCCTTTCGTGGTAAGTTATGGCTCCATCACCATCACTTTGTTCCCAGCCCCTCTTGACCACACTGAGCCTGATGAATGACAGGGTTCTTTCCCACCGAGGACTTGGCATGAGCCCATGTCTTCCTGTGCCTACCATCCTGGGCACCAGGGGCATCATCCTCCCCATGCCAGGCTACAAAGGCCTTTAAGGGCTCCTGTCCCAGCCTGAAGTCTGAGTAGCCTAGCCACATCCCTAGCCACATCCCTCCTTTAACAGGACAGTCCTACTGCAAGGAATGCTGTCTTCCCCATGGAGAGCCCTGGACCGAGCATCCAAACTGGTGGGTTTGAGGACATGCTTTGCTTTCTGCCAGAGTTGTATTTCCGAAGGATGTTTGACTTGTTGCAGGCTTCATGGTGTTAACCTATAAGATGAGGTTAAGAACCCTAGGGCTGTGGATGCTTGCTTAGCCTTCCAGTGCTACATAAAACTGGCCATGGCAGTACACACCTCTGATATCAGCACTCGTTGGAGGCAGAAAGAGCAGAAAAATTGGAGGTCATCCTTGGCTGCACAGCAGGTGGGTGAGGTTGAGGCTAGCCTGGGCTACATGAGGCTCTGTTGCAAAAATAAAATAATTGAAAAAAGGGAGGAAGGGAGGAAGGGATCAAGGAAAGAACAGATGGTAGAAAAACAAAATCTAAAGACAGAAGGAAAAAGGCTGGATCTCTTACAGCAGTTGATATCTCTTTCCCCATCTGTTCTCTGCACACACACACACACACACACACACACACACACACACACACACACACGTACGCGCGTGCACACACATACCAAGGACTGAGGAGAGGAGAACCCCAACTGGTCTAGCTGACCACAAGTTCTTCTTCCTAAGAGTCAACGAAGGAGAGACAGACATTAATCCTTTTCTAGACAGGGAAAGACAAGACGTGTGCCTTCCTTGGCCAAGGGCCATAGCTGCTAAGTGGCAGAGCAGGCACTGAACCCCAGCTCATGGGCTCCGGAGAACACTCAGTATCTATGACAACAGAGGTCCCCAGGCCAGCGGCATTAGCATCACCCAAGAAATTGCTGGAGATGTGAAATCCAGAGCCCCACTTTAAACCTGCTGAGTTAGGAGCTGGGGGTGGGGACAGGTGACACTGAGGACTTCACCATGCGAAGCTCTGCACGTGTGCTCCACAGGCGATATCGTGTACCAAGGCCGTGAAGTTTCCTACTTAGGAGGGTGAAACGTAGCTTACTCTTTATGTGTGAATTACATACATCCGGGTGTGGTGTTGAAGTTACACATCCGGGAGGTAATCAGGATCAAGGGTCTCCAGGGACTCATCGGGGTGAAGCAGGGCAGGTGGGGAACAGAGAGAAAAGAAGACTGCTTAGGAAGGAGTAGTATAGAATAAAAAGAGAGAGAGAGAAGTAATGCCGGTTCCAACCCTTCACCAGTCAACTTACAGCACATCGACCTCATCTGCAGAGTCACACAGGGGACGTGCCAGGCACCATGGTTGAGGGCAGCGAGGTGCTGGGCTCCTTCCTGGACTTGCTGTCAGATGAGATATTTTTTTTTTTTGAAAATAGATTGTTTAGGAGGAAAAATTGATGCGCATATGCAAGTGTGCGTTCCTCCACATGGGGGAATAGTTATTTATAGTCTGACTTTATGAACCCACACACGTATACAACAGCAGCTACGTCAGGCCCCTGGCCACAGCCTGCTGGGGCAGCCCTCGTCGTGGGAGACCATCCGGCAGCACACATCAAAGCCCTTGTGATTAAGCTGCTATGCATTTTCCTCCCTCCAGGAAGAGAAAGCGCAGAAGTAGAATTGCCTTGGAAATCTGACTAACACACCCAGCTTCTGGCTTGTGGTGGCACACTGGGTACCTGGAAGCCCCAGACTTCAGGCCTAGCGTGTAGCTGACCTGTGGGGGCTTGGCCGAGGAGACATGGCAGGCAGATCAGAGAAAGGTGACAGGGATGTTGGTTGAGGGCATGAAGGAAAAAAAAAAGTAGGTTCCTGGGCATGGCTAGCTGGTCAGACTAGGGCCTCCCAGGGTAGTCTGTCATCTGGATCAGAACTGGAAGACATGAATATTGAATATTCATTAACAGTCCACCAAGGTAGCTTCACTGCCCCTCCAGAATAAGGTTAAACCAGTGTGAGCAGGCCCTAGTGATAATGTGAAAATAGAGAATACAAGTAAAGGAAGGGAAAACACACATGCACAAACTTCTCTTACTGAACTCTGCTGGAGGCCTAGGCAGAAAGCTTTAAGGTTAGCAGCTCTGTTTGCATCCGTGAGTGTCTACCCTTGACCCACATTGGCACCCGTACCAGAGCACCCCATTATTTACCCAGGCAGACATCACTTGCTGAGTGTGGTGCAATGATGGGCCTCTGGGGATTTTTTTTTTTTTTTTTGCCTTGCTCTCTGCAGGCTGTTGTCTATGGAGAAGCTGTCTGTCTCTCTAGCCACAGCTGCAGGGAATGCGCGTGTGCTGTCCCAGGCTCGGCCTGTCAGCATTCCCTGCTTCTCTTTCTTGACAGTAGTTAGGGACATAGCCTCTGGGTTGGGAACGGTGAATTGAATCATCTAAGCACTCTGTGCGCCATTCACAGTGCCTTGTTTCCCCAGTATCAAAACGATGACAGCATGTTGCGCAGTCCTCCATTCCTTCGGGTGAAGCCCAGAGGTCCACAGGCTGCTTCCCTCTCCCCTCTCAGGGCCACCTTTCCGCCAGCAGTCCCATCTGGTGATGCTCTGTGTACCAACTCTGCGGCAAACGATCTTTATCGCTACCTGGGTATGCAGGAGCCCCCTTTTCCTTACACAGGGCTCAGGAGTCCCTTGGCCAGGAAACGGCAGCCTGCCATTTGCTCCCTTCCTGTGACTCTCACAAGTCAGGGGGACTTCACAAAGGTTTCATGGCAAGGACAGTCTGAGATCCTCCTTTCTGCACCCTGTGGTCTTTATGACTCTCATCTCAGGCAGGAATGTCCCTTCCTTAGGGGACAGTGGCCTGCTATCCTATGGACACATCCTCAGACCACCCCCACTGCTGGCTCTTGAGTCTATTTGCCCCACCGGACAGGAATGAAGTCGTGGACCCTTTAATTTGACAGCTCAGGGTGGGAGTCCTGGCTGAGGTGGCTGCAGCAGTGGGGCATGATGGGAGATCCTCATCTTCTCCGCCCACCCCCACAGTGGTTTGCTTGTTTCTCTCCTTTGGCTCCTGGTGCTTATTGTCCTCATCTTTGAATGAACTTCCAGGGCCTCATGTGTCTTGGGAGGATTATGAAACTATCCACCATGTCATTTAGGCTCTCTCTCCTTTAACTCGGCATACCTCAGAATTGATTTAAGCAGAATTCTTTGCTCATTGTCAAAACTGGTTCATGTATGGCTGTTTTATTTCATTCTTGCCTTTTTTATTTTTGAGACAGGGTCTCTCTATTATGTAGCTGTGGCTGTCCTGGAACTCACTTTGTGGACCAGTCTGGCCTCAAACTCCCAGGATTCTAACTGCTTCTGCCTCCTGAGTGCTGGGATTAAAGGCGTGCGACACTATGTCTAGCTCATTCTTGCCTTTAGTGATGTCGTGGATACCTGAGAGCCCACCAGCTCTGTGAGGGCCACTACTCAAACCTTACATCTGCCTGTGTGATCCTCTCAGCCACCACGTCCCTTCCTTCGGGTCAGCAGGTCCACGTCTTCCAATCCACCTCTTGCTCATCCCCTTGCCTTGGGAAGATGGCATATCTGTGTGTACCACACACTATTTGGACGTAATCGTCTTTGGACTTTATTCCCTTTTCGTTTTTTGGTTTTTCGAGACAGGGTTTCTTTGCAGCTTTGGAGCCTGTCCTGGAACTAGCTCTTGTAGACCAGGCTGGCCTCGAACTCACAGAGATCTGCCTGCCTCTGCTTCCCAAGTGCTGGGATCAAAGGTGTACACCGGCTTCATTTTTAAAGTCTTGTGCTTTGGAGACATGCATCTTTCTCTCTATTTCAAATCCTCACATGTTGCTGGCGTGACGTCAGTTGCTCATCTCCACTACTGCATATGATTCCGTCTGTGCACACTTGGGATTTTGCTATTATAATCCACACTGCCTTGACCCTCTTGTCTGCCTCTCTGCACATGGGGGGGGGGGACACCTGGCCTTGGCCATGGCATCGTCTGTTATCCAGCAGGGATGTGGCTAGCTAGAGCCCTTCTAGAGAAAAAGACATTCAAATGCACAAGAATATATGAAGCCCACTTAAGCACATACTCGGGATTCAAACCGAAAGGTTTCTCGCTTCCAAAACTTTCATCTTTTTGCCGTAGACACCAAGCAATCCTGTCAGTCTATGGTCTGTGTGCAGAGAGAGCTGCAAGTTAGGATTCAGTCATTTAGCTCACCGCTGTATACTGAGTAGCTACCATGTGCCAGGCCCCATTCTCAGCCCCAGAGACCAACTTGGAATGGAGAGCTGGTGTCATTGTTCTTGTGTCCAGTTTAGGAAAGAACAGATCAGCGAAGGCAGTGTGGCCTAGCTAGGTGACACCCTCAGAATGAAACTGTACCGTGAGGAGTGCATAACAGGTGACAGACACACCCGAAAGGCTGCGTCCCGGCATGCCTCCCCCTTCTCGGGCTATAGACACTAATCAGAGCCTTGCTGCACCCACCTCAAAAAAGGTCCCCGATCTGATATCCCTAGGAGCCTTTGAACTTGGGATGAGAGCCCCGCTAGGCAACCCAGCTCCCAGCTCCCTTCTCATCAGATGCCTTGAACGACTGCTCAGCCTTCAAGGAAGCCCCCAGCTGGGGCTAATCTGAAATAAAAGTTTTTATTTATCTAGCTTGATACCTGGTGCAAGGTTAAATCATACAAGAGAAAAAGCAATAAAAGAGAAAGATTAAGCGTAAGGCTCCCGCTCAGGCCTGCCCTTTTGCAATATGGTTACAAAGATATTAAGCCCCAAGTCATCCACAGCTCCCTCATCGCTGTTCTTGAGTCCCTGGGCTCAGCTTAGCTGAAGTGGAGGAGATGGGAATGGGCTGCAGGTGGGGGCCCCCTGGGGTGCCTTGCAAGAAGGGTAAGCTACCAGATGGAGTTGCAGTCGCTCAGCCAGTCAGCCACCTTCTACCCAGTGTATCTGTGATTCATGACTTCCCTGGGGAGCCAAAGGGACAGACATCTGCCCCTATGTGACTGCCAGCGCGGTTGTCATCATTATTTATTATGAGCCTACTGTGCGACCAGACCTCTGGGGAGAGAGAGGATCCCGTAGCCACAGATCTACCCACAGTCGGCCTGGACTCAAATACCCGATGACCTTGAGCAGGAGCGCCTCCATCTCAATGTCAGTGGGATGAGAATGTTAGCTGGGTGATTGCCAGGGCTAAAGGAGTCCCTACAGGGAAAAGTCCCCAAACATGAATTGTGTGTGCCTGATGCATGGTAGGCATTCAAGAAATGTTATCTATCACAGCATCAGAGATAAGAAAATGGCAGTCCAGTTGGTGAGCACCTACAAGAAACAGTTCCCTCAGCCTGGTGAGAAGGGACTAAAGATGTGGCTCAGGTGACTGTTAGCTAGTATTCATGAAGCCCCCAGATCTTTCCAGATAAACCAGGCATGCTGGTGCACGCTGCTGATCCCAGCAATTGTGTTCCATCATGAGAGGTGGAGGAGGGAGGATCAGAAATTCGTGGTCAATCCCATCTACATGGTGAGCTCCAGGTCAGCCTGGAACACGCGGGACTACTAAAGCAGCAGTAGCATGGGTGCCACACGCCTTTAATCCCAGCACTCAGATGGCAGAGTCAGGTGGATCTCTATGAGTTCGAGGCAAGCCTGGTCTTTAAAAAAAGAAAGAAAGAAAGAAAGAAAGAAAGAAAGAAAGAAAGAAAGAAAGAAAGAAAGAGAAGAAAAAGATCATTTTGGGGCTCCTCAAAAACACAGACTTCGGGCTAGAGAGATGGCCAGAGGTTAAGTGCACTGGCTGCTCTGCCAAAGGTCCTGAGTTCAATTCCCAGCACCCACATGGTGGTTCACAATCATCTGTAATTAGATCTGGTGCCCTCTTCTGGCCTGGAGTCATACATGCAGTCAGAACACTGTATACATAATAAATAATCTTTAAAAATATTTTAAAAACACAGCAGACTTCATGGGCCCATGCCCTCCTCCTTCCCTGTATAGCTTGACGTTGGCTCTCTATAAATCCTCGCCTAGAGTTTTGGAAGTGCCTGTGGGTGGCTGTGTGTATTCTTTGGCTTTTTGTTCCTGCCCTCTTTTGTCAGACTATCCCCTGCTTGAAGAGGGTGACTTATTGTTCCTACTGTCAGAACCTTTGTAGGCACAGTAATGGCCTCATGTTTCTGGCCTCCCTGTGATCCTGAAGCTGCAGTAAATTATGAATAGAAATGGGGGTGAGTTCTTCCCACACCCTGCACTTGGAGCTTGACCCCACATAGTCACTGCTTGGAGCCCTATGTGCTGGGACCCCTCGTAAGCAGCACGTGTACCTCTACCCCAAAGTCTTCCCCTCTGTCGAGCCAAACAAGGCCATCACACCTGCCCCATCTGTCTGTCCTATCAAGTCTGTGCTTTAAAGCCATTAGAAAGGAAAGAGGGGCACAGAGAGAAGACATCTCTCCATTAGCCCCAGTGTCCCCATCCACCAGACACATCCAGGAAAGACCTGGAGAGACCCACAGTGCAGGCAGCTCACCACAAGCCAGCAGCATGGCTTCTGCAAGAACTAATTCTGGAGTTCAGGAAAGCCAGTCCTTCTGGGACACTCCCCTGGATAGAGGGACTGAAGGGGGAAATTGCTTCCCGCCAGAGGGTAGGGTATGGACATGCATTTCAGTGGGACACTCTTCTTCCTTCAGCCCTAGCAACATAGGGAAATCGTCTAGTGAACTAAGGGTAGTGACATGGAGACAATAGGTGACACCTCATGGGTGCTTGAGAACAAGTTCCAAGTTTACCCGCCTGTCCTTTGAGTCCCCCTAGATCCTCTGAGGTGTCTATTATTGCTTGAGTCCTCCTAGGTCACCATGAGGTGTGGTTATTGTTCCCATTTCAGATGGAAATACTGAGTCCGGGTCATACAAGGTCACAGGTCAAGGAGTAGAACTGGCTTTGAAACCAGCAGGTGGGCTCTGGGCACTGTCCCCAGCTCTGTATCCTGCATAGGTCTTCCCTAAACACACCTACCATGCCTGTGTCCCCTACCCCCTTCCCTTATTCCCTTGTGGGAATCTGGGCTCCACCCCTAGGCTTCCTGCCAGGCCCCATTTCACCTCCCTATCTCCCTCACTGTCAAGTGCTCCAGCTAAGGCAATTAACTCGCTGCTCCCCATTCAAATATTTGACCAATATCTGGAGACAGAGATTCCCAAGCAGATACTTCCAGACATTGATTGAAACGAGCAAACACCAGCACAGAATGAATTTCTCCTCCGACATCCACATTCTGCTGGCTGTGCACCGCCCTAGGGCCCCTGAAGGGGCTGCTTTTGTCATGGAAACAGGCAGGCGGGATCCAATGACTCCGTGGTCCAGCTACCTGGTCCTGCTGTCCCTCCTTCTGGGAGGACATAAAGATCTCATACTCTAAAGGACCTGACCCGTGGCATGCTCTAGAGCCCGGAAGCAGGAGCTAGAAGTGCCCTTTGTGATAATGGCGCTGGTCAAGTGTTGTTTTAAAAGGCCTTGTGACTTGTCCCCCGGTGATGGTTTGATTCTTAAATGTCAGCAAGAGCCATTTAGTTGAGAATCACAGAACTGCTCGACAAATGAGGGTTTGAGGTACTGAGACTTATTGTCCTGGTGTGACTCAGTGATGCCTAAGAGACCTCACTGGATCCACAGTGTGGCCATCGGAAATCAGAGGAAGCTGAGGGTGGTAAGGGTCCTGGCAAGGACCTTGGGCATACACCGATGCTAACTCCCTAGCTGTGACTTACACGGTCCCCAGAGCCGATGGCCAGTGGCAGGGCTTGCAGACACATGGGGTGTGAAATGCCTCTGACTTGCACGGTGAGCCGTTTATTCTCTTCTTGATTTCCTTCAGTTTCTATTTCTGTCAGTTCCGCTCCAGAGAAGGCCTGTTTGGGTGCTCATGTCTATAACGCCTCTTAGCCTTGGTTCAGATATCTCTAGAGCCAAGAGAGCAGAACAGGCTGGGCCTTAGAAGATAACACATGCTCCCACAGAGGCCACCATGGACCCCATGTCTTCCGGTCGCCTCTGGTGGGGTTGACCAGCTGGCTGTTTGTGGCACTTTCTTACATAGTCTCGTTCAGAGTGACTCTTGGAAGGGAAACATAGAGTCGAGGTGAAGAAAAATAATATAGTTGTACACAGGCCAGGCTGAGGCTAGGGGTGGGGAGACAGGATGACACACACTCAAAAGAGTGGGCTTGGGAGATCAACATATAAACATAGCCTTGGTCTCTCAGGCCCTTCGTCATCTAGACATGAAGAAGGACTCGTGGGGACTCTTGAGGGTCACATCTGTGCGTGTGACGTGCTTAGGACTGTCCCGGGTACAGAGCAAGTGCTGAGGGATACCAGCCCCGTATGGACAGGATCTTTGTCCAAAAGCCACTGTGAGATGTGGAGTGTTCTTCTTCCAGATGAGGCTGAATGACAGAAGCTTAGGTAGCAAAGATGTCCCAGGAAGTGAGGGATGACTAAGGGAGAGACAGACCCACTGGGCTGCAGGTCAGGGAAGGGGAAGCACCTTGAGGACCAGGAGCTGGGATTGTTCCCTTATCTAGCTGAACCCAGCAGAAGTTGGGGTGCTCAGAGAGATGGTGGGGGCCCTTGCTGAGAGGGTCTTACAGGCACCCAGAGGATGCTTTCTTCTTATTTGTATCTCCTGGGATTAGAAATGGGGAACCAAATGTGTTTCCTCTCCCCATTTCCATGTATGTATGTGAACCCAAAGACCATGTTGAATGTCTTCCTCTGGCACACTCTACTTTATCCCAATCCCCAGGAATGGGGTCTCACTATGTAGCCTTGCACTCGTATCTGCCCTCCTGCCTCAACCTTTGAGGGCTGGGATTATAGGCCCATGCTTCCGTGCTCAGTCCACACAGGGCATCTTAAAGATAGATGGCTGGGCCTGTGAGACAGAGAGGAGCTTGCAGAAGCTGACTCAGGTGTTAGCACGGGCACTTGACAGATGACATAGGTGGTGCCACAAATCAACAGAGAAAGGGTGACTTGTTTGTGACTGGCTTCAGGGAAACTAGTTCCCTAACTGGGAAAAAAAAAATAAAGCCAGATTTCCCAGCATACACCATGTACCAAGGTGGACTCTGGATGGATTGAAGACCTCGGTGTGAAAGGAGAAATACAAAACTCATAAAAGAAAGCAGGGGAGTATATCTTCGTGACCTTGTGGCAGGAAAGAACTTGTTGGCACCCAAGCAGCATAGGCCCCAGAAGAAAAACGGGTGAACATCTAAGGCAGCCAATTCCGTAGGAATGTGTGAGCAAAGTCAACAGCAAGTGGCAGAAGGGGAGACGGTTTCTCCAGCAATTAAAGCCAACAAGGGACTCGTGGACGGAATACATGATGAATCCCCGTAAACCAGCAAAGCAAACTTGAGGGAATCCATTAGGAAAGCGGGCAAATGATCTCCCTGGGGTGGGGAATCCCCATGACCTGTGGGAGCTCTGGAGAATCTGAAACTACTAGAAATTAGCAATGTGCAAAAGGCGGCTCTAATGGCCTTCCTCAGTTCCATAGTGACAAGGGGTCCAAGTCCTCCCTTTGTGGGTATTGCATAAGCCTGCAGACCAAGACAGCACTTTAAAGGTGGGAGCCTGTTTGCTGTTGGTCTGTAGGTTGTGAAGATGCTAGAAGGCCCTCAGTTAAGCAAAGTGGTTCCCATGCCCCCTCCCCACCTTCAATTCCATCTCTCTCCTTGGTAGGCCTGCAGTTAAAGACACTACTCAATTATATTTCGAATTCATTGAATTTTTTTTTCAGAAATTGCTTCTCTTTCTTGTTAAAGAGGGACTAATATAATGTCCTCAGTTTTGCCTCTTGGCCTGTGAAGGCTAAGGGATTTCCTCTGGCATTTTACAGAGATGGTTTTCCAAGCCCTGTACTGAAGAATATTCCAAATTAGTAAGGAACCACATCCTGGTAAGTGGAAGCACATAAAATTGCTACTTTTGTAGGTCAGAAATGGCTGAATGTCAGCTCTTTCTTACGGTTTAACTTAATAGGTGTACCTACAGCAAAACAGATAAATATTTAAAACCAAGTGTTGAGTCATAAAAGAAATGGGGAGGGACAACATATTTTATTCCTCTAAGATAGAAAAAGAGAGGGAAATTATAAGTGATGGCATTTAGTGAGAATGCATGCATACTCAGAGCTGCGTGTAGCGAGGTGCTGGAACAGGTCTTACGGAGAGGGGCCATGTATGAAGGGAAAACCCTCCAGGAATGTCTTTCCCAACATTTGACTTTGCGCCTGCTCCAGGCAAGTCACATAGTCCTCAGCACCCAGAGGAGGGAGACATTATCCCTATACCCACTTTACAGATGGGATAACCAAGCCCACAGTGCCTAAGTAACTTGCCCAAGGCCACTTGGCTTATAAATGTCAGAGCTAGGATTTAAATGTGGGCTACTGAGGAGCTGGGGAGATGGTTCAGCAGTTGAAGTGCTTGTCGTGCAAACATGAGGACCAGAGAGTTTAGACACCCCCAAACTCATGCCAGTACCAGGCAGGCACAGAAACCCATCTGTAATTCTAGCCTCGGAAGGTGGAGACAGGCAATCCCCAGAAGAAACTGGCTAGAGAGACTAGCAAGCTCTGGGTTTGATTGAGAGACCCTAACTCGATGAATAAAGTAAGGGGGAGCAAGGATGAGTTTCAATGACAGCCTTGGGCCTCCACATGAACACATGTGCGTACGCACACATACATACACACACACACACAGAGAGAGAGAGAGAGAGAGAGAGAGAGAGAGAGAGAGAGAGAGAGAATATATAAATGAATGTAGGGTACTAGAGGTACAGCTTCAAATCATGGCTCAGAGGTCATCCTTCTGTGAGAGCTCAGCAAATGGCTTCTGCAAACAGAAGGTGAAAAGCCCAGCTCAAAGGGGAGGAGGCGTAGACAGAGCCTGGTGCCTAGAAGTGCTCTGTGAATTACCACTTGCTAGTCCCCCAAGCGAGCACACCTAGAGAAGGGGTGATGGTTCTGTTGCATGCCTTCAAAGTAGGGTGCTCAGAAGATCAGAAGATCGGGGTGCTCAGAGTGCTATCTTTGTCACTCTGCCTGGCCCCCATGGTTCCCCTGCCTATGTCCCGCCCTCCTTGAGGACGGACCTCTCTTCACAGTCCCTTCTGCCAAGGGGCCTTCCCTGACTACCCAGCTTGTGTTGTCTGCGTTAAATATGAACAAACTGGAGTCCCCTTACTCCCCATTCTGTTCCTCACCAATGTGGCAGCCACTTCTCACTGACCTGTCACCGCCCACCCATCCTGAACTGAGAATAGTGTCAACACTGTCACGGTTACCTAATTGCTGCATTGTCTTCCTTCCGGTCATGTGACCTGGAAACCCACAATCCACTGGCTCTTGGGACATGGACTGCTGAGACTCCCAAACATACTACTTCTGCACCCAGAGAGGAGGGGCTCACGTGGGTTTGACACCTGCCAGGGACCTTCACACGAATTGCCCATTCTTGAACCAACGTTGTGGGGTGTCTGCCTTCCTACATCACTAATGATGCAGGAAGACACAGGAGCTATGGCAACCTGGTGATCCAGGCTGAGTGTGGTGCAGACAGCAATTGGCACCAAGCCTTCTGCTCCCATATCCAGGGTCTTCCTACCATGCCCCCATCCCCTCCCAACCATCCCTAAGCCATGGTGACTGAACTCTTTAGCTTCCCTTATTTGGGCAGGGAAATCAGAGACCACACAACCAACTGTCCTCCAAGGCACGGTGAGTCAGGACTGTTAATTGAGCTCCACTGTCACTGAGCTGCCTCTGGATGTCTGCAATGAATGCTGACTTTCCATGGCCCTGAGGTAGAGCCCTGGCCTAAGTAGACCCACATCCAGTGTGAGCCTGTGGGACGGAGGCGCGTACTTCTCTCTCGGTTATGATTAAGTCAGGCGGTCCCACACAGGATGTCGTAAGAGCCCCTCCATGATGTTTCCTCTGCTTTTGTTTCATTGTGTGTATCTGTGTGTGCTCAGGATGTGAGGACAACTTTGTGTGTCCTGTTCCCTTCTTTCACCTTTGTGTGGGTCCCGGGGATTGAACTTGGGCCAGCAGGTTTATGTGGCCAGCACTTTTACCTGCTGAGACATCTTGCAGGCCCTCCATCTTATTTTTACAGTGAGTACCAGAGTGTCTCGTTCCACAGATGAGGAGACTCAGATCAGAAAGATTCTGTACTAAACCGAGAGAAGACAACACCACAAAATCTAGGTCTCTAAGGGTCCCAAGCCTCTTTGTCTTTCTCAGGGCCTCCTGCCTTGTTGGAATGCCAGGCAGTCTTACCTGTGCAGGCCTTGCCTGCATTATTCCCATTTTACAGATATGACCCAGATAGCGAAAAACACAATACAAAACAAAAACCTCTCAAAGTCCACTGTTTGATAGAGTGGTAGATACTGAGCTGGCTTCCAGACAGTCTCAATTCTGCCCACTCACTGTGAACCTGGGCAGTAGGAGGGTTTCCAGGGGAGGAGATGAGGCTAGGGTTGTCCTGGGTTAGCCCACAAAGCAAACAGAAGGCCTAGGGTGGGCTAAGAAGGGCCATGTGAACCAGGTTGCCTGGCTGTGCTGGGCAGGAAGGAACCAAGTAGGAAAAACCGGGCTTGCTCTGCCCACTCCAGCCCTGCCTCTGAGCCATACAGAACTTCTTCCCTGGTTGGGGACTTTCGGTCGCTGAGGTCAGGTCTTTGTTTGAAGGACAGATAATTAATCCCACAAAGTAATCCCAGAACACTGGCAGATTTATGGAGATCGCCTCCGTCCTGGGAACACGGCCCAGTCATCTTTCATCTCCCAGCAAAACTAGTCACTTGCTGGAGCGCAGGCACTGGACACGGGAGTTCATTTAGGGGAGTTCCCCTCGGCTGGGGAGATTGATCACAGGCTAGCAAGAGGCCTGGATGGTAGAGAAAGAAGCAGGCTCTGGGCTTCTCCTCTCCTCTGGGCGTCTCCTCTTCTCTGGCCCTTCTCTGTCCCACCACCAGCATACCACCGGCACCCAGCCAGCCTCACACCCAGACCTCTCAAGAAGACACAGGCAGGAAAATGGGCTGAGAGGGCAGGGAAGCAGCTTGCTTCCTAGCTGGGCACTTCAGTGATTCTTCTCTCCCCAGGCTTCACCTGTTCCTCCAGGGAAGCTGCAGGTCCTGATGGGAATGCCCAGAGCCCCAATGTAGTCTTAGATCTTTGCCAAAGATGGGAAAGAGGAGGGAATTGCCAGGGTTGATAATAACTGACCCTCCAAGCCCTAGGAAGAGGGGACACAGCACCAGGGACTAGTATAGTTGCCTCTGGTTTGTGGGTTCTATTACTGGCTTATTGGGCACTTTGGGACACTGTGGTCATTCTGTATGACACAGACTTCTATGCAGTGTGTGTGTGCGTGTCTGTCTGTCTGTCTGTCTGTGTCTCTGTATGTGTCTGTGTCTGTGGGCATGCCTATGTGTCTCTCTGTGTCTCTGTGTATATGTGTGTGTCTATGGGTATGTTTCTACATGTCTCTGTCTACAGGTATGTGAGAGTATCCGTGTAACCCTCACCAACTTAGTGGCCCAATCACATGGGCCAAACATGGTGGATAAAGCTGGTTCCTTCCTGAGGCCCGCCCCCAACCCCTGGAAATTGAAGCCATAAGTCATCCTCCATCGTCCCCAGACTGAGATGTTATAGATGGCACTGTCTAGTTAAGGGCTGGCAGAACTGGAGCACATCCAGACGGAAGTCTGTGATGTGGTTGGAGAGCCCAGCTGCCTCACCTTCCAGCCGGGGCTGGGGTCATGTGGGCCCTGGCTCTGCCAAAGCTTCCTCTACAAGGCAGGGACAGACTTAGTCTTTTCTCAGGACACTGTGGGTCTAGAGCGGTGGTTCTCAACTTGTGGGTAGCGACCCTTTTGGGGGTCTCATATCAGATATTCTGAATATCATATATTTACATAACAATTCATAACAGTAGCAAAAGTACACTTATGAAGTAGCAATCAAATAATTTTGTGGTTGCCATGACATGGGGAACTATATTAAAGGGTCGCAGAGTTAAAAAGGTTGAGAAACACCACTGCTCTAGAGCTCACAAAGCTACCCCAAAGATGCCACAGCAGTGACCTTTGAGCCCTTTTCTCTCCGGGGATGTCTGTCCACAAAGCTTAGAAGGGGATGCTGTTAGGCCCCCAATGCAGAAGAGTTCCCAGAGTCCTCCTTCTAAGAGGTCAGGCCCTGCCGCCCATACCAAGAGAAGGAAGGAAGCTGGAGGCTCTGGAGTCGGGAAGGGTCCTAAGTTCTGCTTTATGTCCCTCCCCATCTGAAGCAGCCAGAGGCTTTGGGAAGACGCTCTGCTATCCACTGCTGAGGTTCACCCCTGCCAGAAACAGAAAGATGGCCATGTACAGCCCAGTTCCCGCTTGCTCAGCAGAAGTTGCCTGCTGCCAGGGACGGGAGCATCTTGGGACGCCTGTCCCTCCCTGTCTAGCTGGGCTCATTCATCAAGCATTTTCCCAAAAGTCTCTGTGGCCTGGGGCACTGAGCCAGGGGCTGGGGACATCATGGGACTGTGACTTAGGGCCCTGTCTCCTAAGGCAAGACAAGGGCGATTTAGAACAGGGCTGTTAAGACAGGGTATCCCGCTGCCTGTTCACCCCATCTAGCCCCAGCCAAGGACCCCCGACCCTCCCTCATCTCAAGAGGAGACCTGGTTCACAGGGGAGCATTGGCTATTAAATATCTTGAGATGCCATCTTATGCACACCACTGGTGACGTGTGGACTGTGCCACACTGACTTTAGGTCCTCTTTTGCTCTTTTGTTCCTTAAGCAATGAAACATGGCTGGGGTTAAAGGTCTGCTTTGTTCTTGTCCATGTCCCCAGAGGCCTTTGGGAACTGTGGGGGAGCCCTTAATGATTACATAGCTCCAAAGATAAACCCCAGCTTGAATGTGGAGCATGTCTCAGAGTCCCGGAAGAGTCACCCACATGGAATGGTGGCATGCTGGCATACCAGCTTGTGTTTTGCGTTTTCAGCTGCAGTAGTCAAAGATAAGGGCTTGCTTGGCGTGCACGAAGCCCCAGCTTTGATCTCTAGCACCGTACAGAACAGGCGTAGTGGTGTGTGCCTGTGATCACTGCACGTGAGAGGCAGAGGCAGGAGAATCAGAAGCTCAAAGTCAGCCTCGACTACAAATGGAGTTCAGGACCAATGTGGGCTCCAGAGACCTTGTCTTGAGTAAAGATCAACTGCCATTTGGGCTAATCATACTAGGCCACAAGACAACTTTAAAATAAATAAGACCAGTGAACTGTCATGCTGGTTGAACTAGACAGAGGGCGAACTGGGCTTTGCTGTTCTTGTCTCTAGTCTCTGTGTGCGTAACCCCCAAAGTTTCCAGGGAACTCATCCCTGATCTGGAATCCACACGTATGACCTGTGGCTTCCGCCTCCAACCTGAGCTGTACTGAAGTCCATTCACATGTGCCAAGATCTGCCTCGGCCTTACTGTGCAGCTATGGCTAGGTAATTCCCCGTCTCTGATCCAAGGAAACTCTGAAATGGATGGGCTCTAGGATCTCATCTATGTTTGCCTCTTATGCTTGGCACACCTGACTTTGGTGCTCAGAGACCCTTCTAGAGTGGATTTGTGGGAGTGGCCTCTTGCAGCTTCAGTCCTCTCAACAACCTTCCCAGACCAGCAGCTTAGCCTTTGCGAAAGGAATTGTTGGCCTGTTCAGTTGGAAAGACATTGAATCCGAACAGCCTTGTCTTTTTTTCGAGACAGGGTTTCTCTGTGGCTTTGGAGCCTGTCCTGGAACTAGCTCTGTAGACCAGGCTGGTCTCGAACTCACAGAGATCCGCCTACCTCTGCCTCCCGAGTGCTGGGATTAAAGGCGTGCACCACCATCGCCCGGCCAACAGCCTTGTCTTAATGAGTCATAACACCTCGCAGGTACTCAAGGCTCTGATGAGTCCTACAGTGGCAACCGCTGTCCAGCATCCCCTAAAGCTGACCTTAGGACCTCTGCATGGATGGTTTCACTCATCCATGAAGTTCCTGGCATCAGAGTTTTGGGTAATCCCTGACTTTTCTGCTTTCAGACAGGGGCTCTTCCCCAATGAACAAATTGTCTTTCTTTTTCTTTTATACTTGATAATTCTGACTCATGGTCCTAAGAAGCCAAAGTCTTTGGTGTCTCCCTGTGCTCCCTGGATCTGAACTTACTTGATGTGTTATTTTTTCCTCTGTCATTCTGGACGAGAAGCATCGCTTTGATGTTAGGTTCTGAGTCACTGGCCAGATCCGACACCCCCATCGGAGAATAGGCCAGGCCCAAACTGTGCCCTTCCTGGTGCAGATTTTCCATGTTTCTAAGATGCATCTCCAGGTAGGATATACACTTTGCAGCCAAGATTGTGGGTTCAAACCTCAGATCATCCAGCAAACCATAGAGCGTGGGCCCATTCCTTCTTCAGTGATTAAACAACATGGTATATCTTTTCCTTTTTTTATCTGGAAGAAGTTAAAATGATGGTGAATGTTTGGTAAGCATTTTCTCTGTGCTGGATGCTATGCTGCACGGGTCAGCTATATTACCCATTCTGATTCCCTCATCTGCCCCCAGAGATAAGAATAGGCCTTCCCTCCCCACAGTCAAGGAAACTGGAGTCCGGGTAGGGTAGGTCACCGCCTCACAGTTATACAGTTGGGAAGCGGTGATGTTGAGATTTGAACCCTGGTCCCAGCTAGTACATTATCAGCCCTTTGCAGAAGACCAAATTCTTGTGAATGTGAGGATCCTCTAAAGGGGTTTTCTGGTCCTGGTGGGGCGTGAAGAATGAAGATAAGTCCTATAGATTCTTGGGTGATGCCTGAACCCACCACGATGGGTTAGTACCAGGAAAGTCCTGGGGGGCGCACCTAGTGCTCTGAGCACACCAGAATGGAAGCTGGGTGCCTGCCCATGGGCCTTCTATTAAAGCACAGATCCCTACAACAGGCATTTGAATACCTCTGCTGGGGCTGGGGATAAGACTGAGTCAGTAGATGGCTTGCTTAGCACACATGAAGCCTTGAGTTCGATCCCAGCACTGTGTAAACTCGTGATGGAGCTCACCTGTAATCCAGCACCCTGGAGGTGGAGGCAGGAGAATGAGAAGTCCTGGGATGTCCTTATTGCATAGGGCATTTGAGATCAGCCTGGGCTGGGTGAAAGTCTAAAGGAAGGGGGCGTGAGAGAGACTATGAATTCGCTGGATGAACCCTGCCATCAAAGAGCCCCATTTACAATAGGGGAGGGCCTTAAAGCCCAGAGAAGCCAAGTGTCTTCTAGCTGGTCACCAGCTGTCTCATGCACCCCAAGCAGACCTTTGTTCTCCCTTCAGGCTCCAAGTATAGCTCAGGCTTGAGGGGACTCTGCTGTCCCTCGGAGATTCTCAAGGTTAGCTGGTGACCAGCCCTGTCAACTGGTGGCCTGCATCTATGAAGATAACTGTTAACTGGGGCTAGCTCCATGAACCTCATCCGACCACATCTATTTCTGGGCTTCAGGCCCTGATGGAGCACAATTTGATTCATAAATTACCCAGCTCAAGGTGTGTGGATGGATTCTCCTTCTGCAGATTTGAAAGTCATTCCTCTCTAGAACTTGGAGCCTCGGGGGAGGAGGGAGAGGAGGACTGTGTGGCCAGCGGGGCTGGCACACTCTTCCTTGGGGAAGACAATGGGAGGGCAGGGGTGGTGATCTAGGTAAAGCAGGGAGCCATTTCTCTGTGCCTGCTCCGAACCCCAGCCACTCAGGGGACAAGTGTGGTACCAGCTTTAGTGGGCAGGTTAGAAAACTAAGACTCCCCAGTATCACTTGCCCAGTAGGTATCACGTGGTCACATGCCACACCTCCACATGCCAGAACTGCATGTGTGTGGTCATGGCAGTGGCCAACATTAGACTATATGGCGGGCTCTGGAAATAAGACAGGAAGAGGAGGTGAGCGGTACAAACCACTTCATCCCGTAAGCCTCAGTGACCCCTTTAACTGTCATTGCAAGCCTCCCCCTGCCCAGTCCACCCCACTGAACCAAAGTATAACTGATTCCTCTTGCCCAAGGCTCCTGCCTGCCATCTTTGACCAGCACATATTCAATGTGGGTTCAGCACCTCACAGTTTGTGAAGTATCTTAGATCCTTTGTCACCAAACCCCCAAACAGTTCTGTGAATAGGGGTTTCATCCTCCCTCAAAGAGGAAACCAAGGCCCTGAGAATCCACAAGTTGGAAGACCTGAACAGCATCCCAAGCTCACTCTTACCCAGACCTGAATGTACACCCCAAGTTCACTCATACCCAGATCTGAATGCAGACCCCAGGCTCACTCATAGCCAGACCTGAATGCAGATCCCAAACTCACTCATACCCAGACCTGAATGCAGATCCCAAACTCACTCATACCCAGACCTGAATGCAGATCCCAAACTCACTCATACCCAGATCCTTTAAGTGTGTCAGTCACTTTTAGACTTGTACCTGTCCTTCTGGGGGACAGAGGGGATCTTCTGCACCACATGATGGGTGTTCTGAGAAAGATCCCCATCCTTCCCTGGCCCTGTGCCTGTGCCTACACACACTGTGTGCTAGGTAGTCCCTGGCACCCACACTCCCTCAGAAGCTCAGTCCTCAAGACCATTACCCTGGCTTTCCCGCATCCCCCTTACAGACAAGGAGAGACATCAGAGGACTAGGGACAGGCTTCTGGGGGTGACAGACAGCATGGTCCCCCTCTAAAGCTTTTGTCATCTTGGGTATCTGCTCATGGCCCTCTTTGTTTTCTTGAGTGTCACTCCTCCTCCCAATCATCCTCGCATCCCTCTTTCCCCTCGCAGGCCTGGGCAAGGCCTTTCAGATCATCAAAAACCCGTGCTGCTTATGCTGGACTCGAGATGGCTTTATCTGAGCAGTAAATCTCCCTGAGGCCAGACCTGTCCTGAGCACCACGCTGTGGGAGAATTATGAGGACCTGAGGCAGAAAATTCACAGCCTCTTGGGGGGATGACCCCCCCTATGGCCCCAGATAGGACCCCAGATGAGGGAGGTGGGGTTTTCTGCACTCCTGCACTGGGCTCAGAGGGCAAGGGGGAGTCCAGAGGACCTGCAGCCCCCACCTTTCTCCTCCCTGCCTCCTCTCCATGATTGGCAGGCAGGGACTGTCCCACACAGGACAAGCATCACCCTGATAGCCAGGAGAACTGTTTAAAATCCGAGACACCAGGTTCTAAGCCCGGTGTGTCCCTCCGTCAGCATGTGTCTTTGAGGTATCATCTCACCTGAGTGGACCTCACTCTTTATCCAATAGACAGGGTGATGGGAGAAGGCTGAGGACCTAGTGGGACAGAACATGCTGTCCCAGGCAGAACACAGAACCCTGAGAGAGGGGATGAGAATACCTCCAGGGTGGTCCTGACTCCGGCTCTGCCGCTTGCTCACAGTGTGACTTCAGGAAATCATGTGATCTCTCTATGCCATGTTTGTGACAGTCATGATGGGGATGATGATGACAGGGCAGTCAGGACGGTGACCGGCCACCATCTGGAGTGTCCATAAAACATGACTGACAAGGATGCCTAAAGTGCTTAGAACCTTGTCAAACACGTGTGGACCCGTGGCGCATTCTGTCCCTCACTAGTGGTATTCCACCACCGTTCCCAATTCCTGTCCCCATCCCTAGCAGCTTTCCCTTCTTCCATCTGGACTTGCCTTGGGGGGGGGGACACTTTTTGCTACCCATTGCCACATACCTGGCATCCAAAGCTACTGTCTGCTAGTGACAGATTCCTCTCCTCCCAGGACTCCCCACCCCCACCCTCTCAGCTCCCTTCCCTCTCCTCTCACCTAGACCCAACTCTGTCCCCCACCTCTTGCTGCAGGACAATTCCTGTCCCCCAAACCCAACAAGGGTGGAGGTGGGGGCTCAGCAGACCTAGGTCCCGCTTCCTCCCCATCACCTGGGAGTCACATCGCTCAGTGATGGTGTAGGGGCCAGAGCAGGAGTGTCCGGGCCTTTAGCCTCAAATTCAGTGGCTATGCGATGACAAGGAGAATTCAGCTTGCAGAGTCACCGTCCTCTGACACCAGCATGGGTGCTGGAGGTACGCTCCATCAAGCAGCAGGAACTTTTCGTCTGGAGGGACAATACATACTACATATTATGTAAAAATATGCCATTCCGAAGTATGAAATT
The DNA here is from genome assembly GCF_000317375.1 of Microtus ochrogaster. Lineage (NCBI taxonomy): Eukaryota > Metazoa > Chordata > Mammalia > Rodentia > Cricetidae > Microtus > Microtus ochrogaster. The sequence continues at coordinate 33,321,173 of NC_022028.1, read as the reverse complement.
CAGCGCTCTAGTTGCACTGAAGATGTGCGCCGGTATCTCTGCCTGATGGCAGAACCTCGGGATTACCTTTAAAGGGACTCAAAACGACTCTCTTTTTAAAGCAAATGTCATTCGGATAAACTGAGGAAAGGTTAGAGTGATTCTAAAGCTAAGGTTCTGAAGCAGGGGGATTCCACCCCCAGGGGCATTTGGTAATGTTTTGGTGATTTTGTCTCGTGAAGAAGGTGCTGTCTGGGGGACGAAGGACGGGACATCCCCCATGGCAGCTCAGCTGGTTCTGAAGTTCCGGCCACCACCTGCCAAGGATGAGGGATATTAACACCTGTTGGGGGTCGTTCCTTTTCTGCCCATGTATTTTTTTAAACAAAAATGTTCTTGCGTGACCATGATGGGCCTGACTTTTCCTCACGTCTTAAACCCCCTTGTCAAGATATGTGAGTCTCTTCAGCCACTTTCAGTGTCTTGCTGAGTTTTGTGTCTTGTTTGGCCAGTCCCCTCTCCCTGGACACCTAGGTGGGATCACATTTTCATTCCTGTATATCCCACAACCTTTCTTGGGCCAGGTGTGCTATAGAGAATGACTGAGGATTCAGAGTCAGGCTGGGATACACAGTGAAAACCTGTCCAAGAAAAAAAAAAAGCAAGCATTTATTGATTAGCTACGGTGTGTCAGCTGAGCCTTTAACTAGTCCCTGTGAGAGAAAAAGTGAGAAGAAATCCACAAAGAGGAAAAAAGAGAAGGAAAAAAGAGATCAATAAAGAAGCCTTTCGGAAGCAATAGGAAGAAGACAGAATAGCTATGGGCTATGAGGGGGGGGGGGTGATGGCCACTACACTGTGAAGTGACATTTGAGCTGGGACATAAATACACATAAGCCAACACCCCCCTCCCTGCTGCAAGACCTGCTGAGATCAGGATCCTATTCCAGGTGGCTTCAAGGAAGGCTAGGGAAACAAGGCCTCTCCCACTCCCACCCCAGGACCCTTGGGAGGGGCAGCAAGATATCAGTTGGTCCCCTCCCAGCTGACAGCAGGGATAGCCCACACCCCTGGTTGCCATATGTTAGTCTCGGAACTGTTGAATGCCACCCGGCCCATGTGCCACCCAGGACTGCAGCCCCTTTTGTCAGCAGGCAGATGAATAGCAATTTTTAATTCATAAGCTATCTTGCCCAAAGCCCGTGTCTCAGAAGGACCTGCAGTTTTCATTATACGGTGATAAAATTCTGTAGCAGCCAGAATGATAGGGCTCCAGTGAGCAGCAATGGGCCTGCAGGCCAAGGCTGCCTGGGGCCCAGCGGCTCAGCGGCTATGGTCACTCACATGGCTGCTTGGTGGCTATACCTGACAGGACAGAGCAAGAAAGAGACCCTTAGGAGACACCCCCAAACCCTTTCACCTCATGAGGAACAGCCATGCCTTTGGCCCCTTGGTCATTTTGTTGTCCTGTTGATGGTTACAAGTGAATCACACATCACAACTTTTCTTTTTTCTATTCCAAGGCCCAGTCCAGGGCTAGATGCCAGGGATACCCCAGTTTCTGAGCTTCGATCACCCCTTTCTCTGATCACTGCTGCGGGAGGAAGTCAACATCAGGCCAGCTAACAAATGTGTACTGAGTACCTCTTTGGGGACCCCAGGAGATGAAACACCCCGGCCCAGGGAAGTGCCTGGACAGTTCCGAGCAGGCCAGCCAGACTGTCTGGGCTCTGGTTAGGAGGTGCAGTTCAGCTTCCATGGCAGGCCATGGTGGCTCTGGCGCTCCTGATAGAGGGACTGAGACAGGGTGGGACCTTAGCCTTTCCTTTCATTCAGAGCAGAGGGCGTGAGTTGAGAGAGCTGGCGCAGGGCTGTTGCCCAGCAGAGCAGACAAGGCAATTCGGAGTCATCGGCCTGTGTTCCCACACGCTCCATCAACTGCTCACGAAACTGCTTTCTACCTGGACCTGGCAGTGTGGGTCAAGATTCTGTAGACGAGATGAGGGACAGCGAGGGGCTGATGAGATTTGGCATGGGCACGCAGGTGCAGGGTGAAAAGGAAGTCACCAGCCTGTGACGAATGGGAAGAGGGGGCGAGGATACTCCCCTGGGCCAAGGAGGCTTACCCCAAATGAGTCGCTTGCCTTCTGTGCCTTTCACCCCCCCCCCCTTTTCCTCCTCCCTTCTGCAATCCCACCGAGGTCCCTGCTCTGCTCCACTGTTCCCTCTAGTGGACACTCCACCTCTAGCCTGCCTTTCACACCTGACTCTCAGGGTCCCTTCTTCCCTGCCCATTTCCCTTTGACCTTAAACTCATTCTCTAGAGATAGCCAAAGACCCTCCCTATCAGTGACTTTGATGGATGCTCAGCTTAAAGAGTCCCTGTGCATATCCGCTGGTATCTTTCTCAGGGGCACCCCTTCTTGTCTCAGGGCACCTGGCACTGGAGGCTGGCTGTCTACCTATATCTTCCAACCGTCACTGGAGTCTTTTTAGTATCACTGCATGCCCCCAGTAGGCCCACAGATGCCATCTCTGCCAGTCCATAAGTCTCCAATACCCAATGTCTGTCACACCACCATGGTACTGGCAACCCTCTAAGGCCAGCCTTGGCCCTCCAGCCCTACTATGGCTGGACTTAAGCTAGAACTTTCAAGGAAGTAAGTTCTTTTTTTTTTTATTTAATCTAGGATTTTCTTTATTTTTTTAACTGACAGCAATTACACATATTTTTGGTATACAGTGTGATGCTTTGCAACACATAAACCCTGTTGATAATCATCATCAAATCAGGGGAAATTAACATATATATCACCCTGAGCACTTACCGTTCCTTCATGGTAGAAATATTCACCATTCCCTCCCCTGGCTCTTTTGAAACGCACAGCTGCATGTTTTTAACTGTAGCCACCCTGTCGGGCAATAGGACACCACAGTATCCTTCCCAACATATAACTTTGTATCATTAGCCAGCCTTCTGCTGTGTTCCCTCCCCACAGCCTCCTCTGGTAATTCCTGTTCTGCGTCTGACTTGGAGACAAGACTTTTCTAGGTCCCATATTTGACTGGGATCATGCCGTGTGTAGCTTCCTATGCCTAACTTAGTTCACGTAATACAGCCACCCCTCCCCAGGTTCATGTATGCTATGGCCCCAGTAGAATTTTATCTTCTTATGGCTGCATAGTATTCCATTGTCTATGCAGTCTTCTTGGTCTGCTCATCAGCAGAGGACACAGACTGATCCCATATCACAGCTGTTTTGGGCAGTGCTGCTTTAGCTATGTACAGGTCTTCTCTTGGACATACCAATCCCATCTTTTTCATGTGTACACAGTAGCCTGCTAGGTCCTGTGGTGGTTCTAGTTTTAGCTTGTAAAGGGCTCTTCATGCTGTTTTCCATTGTGACTGTACTGGTCTATGCCCCCAAGCAGTGTGTGGGGGTTCCCTTTCTCTCCACTTTCTCGTCACCACGTGGTATCGTGTCTTTTTGATAACCACCGTTCTAACTAGAGTGAGGTGGCAGCTGGCTATGGCCGGGCTCGGATTCCCTGGCTGTCAGAGGTGCTCGGTATTTTTCCATGTGCCCATTGGACAGTTCTGTATCACCCTTTGAAAATGATCATGCTGGTCCTTTGCCTCCCGGGACTCCTGAATGACATTGGGGACCCCTCACTCTGAATGACGATGACCTCTTTTGCTCTGCCATTGTCTTTGTCCCCTCATATGTGGCTGGATACAACGTGGGTACAGCCTGTATCAGGCTTGTGTGAGAAGAGTCACACACATGAGCTGGTCTGGCTAGGTACATGGAGCAAGGTATTTCACACCAGAGCTTGCTTCCTCTCACAGACAATGGGGTGCCTCCTCATAGGGTAGCAGGGGTGGTCGTAGTGAAGGATGGGTAATGACAGTGAGGCCAGCTCCGTGCCTGGTGATGGACACATGTTCTTTGAGCCACTGTCACTGTTTAACACATTGGAGACCAAAGTCTGTGATACAGTCTTCTCTTGTGATATTTAGACTGACAGTTACTAGAATCCAGATTCCTCAGGGTGCAGCTTTTCTCTCATCCCAGAGCCATGCCAGGGGTACCCCTCACTTGGGACATATTGACAAGGGAGACAGCTTCCTTCCTGTTCTGCAGTGGGACTGAATGGGTGACCTGAGTCCTCTAGATCCCCGCGGGACTTGGATAAAAAGGTGTGTGTGTGTGTGTGTGTGTGTGTGTGTGTGTGTGTGTGTGTGTGTGTGCGTGCACGTGCTGCACTCATTCATAGTCCCTGGGAGCAAGTGATATCAGGGACAGAGGCTAGAGCTGGGACGTGATGCCCTGTGGACCTGGGGGATCTTGTCAAAGCCTCTTCCTCATGGCAACCAACCTGTCAACACATGCCTTGGATGTGAAATTTGCTATCAAGAGTGTGTCCCTATTGGGCAAACAGGAACAGGCAAAGGGCCCTACTGGATGGTGCCCAGTACTGAACAGGAATCACAGCAGTCATCTTAGTGCCGTATGGGCAGCTGGCATTTGTGGATGCTTCCAGTAGTCTGGGCAGTGTCTTAATTTATCATACCCCATAGCAACCCTCAGTAGCTGGTCCCTCGGCAGGACTACTATTCTCTCCATTTTGCAGCAGCCTAGGAAACAGAGATACTTATCTGCTATGAAACATGACTAAGGTCCCACAGCCATTGCTGGAACCGAGTTAAACCAGTATGGTAAGTCCCTGGAGTGCATGATGGCAACCTCCTCTATTCTACCGCTTTTCCTCTAGAGCCCGAGCCCCTTGAGAACTCCTCCTGTCAACAGTATGATGGTACCATGAAGGACAGTCCTTGCTGTAGACGGAAGGCAGAACTCCTTGCCGATGGTCCTATACCTCGCCCATTGTCAGGGTTCAAGTGTGGTCTTGAAGGGGCTACCTGAATGAGCTAATTAATGAGCATGCCCTTGACCTTTCCTCCACAGGGCTCACTTCAAGTCAGTGCCCAAGCCCCATAGCATCCTAGCAAGTGCTGCCGTTGCCATGGTGACAGTGGCAGCAGCCAAGTGAGCGCCTCACTCAGGTGGCCTTGGCAGCTCGCTGGGTGTCGCTGGGTTTGCCTGCTGGTCCAGGGATCTTGGAAGATAATCGCACAGAGCTATAAAAAGTGTGTGCGTGGTGGGGGTGTGTTTGTGTGTTGTTTGCATGTGTGTATTGGGGAAGGTCCCCCAAGTTTATTTGGGTGTGCCCATTTAGCAGTATTTGCCAGTAAACTTGTGGGGAAGGTGCTGAGGTTGGGGGAGGTGTGTCTTAGATTCAGAAGGTAGTGTGACCATGAACGAAGAGAGGTAGGTACTGGATGAGGGGATTCATTTGAATGTACTGGATTCAGTAGCCCTATTTCCCCAACCTAAACTTTAAGCAAGCTGTTCAGCGAGGGGCCTTCTTGGTTTCTGAATGATTTATGGTGAAATCTCACAAAGATCAAAATTGGATCACATTTAGTTAAACATTTCACAGGCTCCTTTATTGGAAAGAATAAATGGATATGAAAATCTGGGGTGATGGGATGCTGGCCATGGGGGATGCCATCATGGGATACCAGATCCTGTGTGAGCTTTGCAGGAACAGGGGAGGGCCAGCCCCCTCCAAGAACCACATAACCCTGTCTTCATCCAGTCCTGTCTGGTCAGCTGTGCTAGGAGGACCTGGTTAATACTGCTCCTCCCAGGACCGTACCCCTAACACAAAGCAGAAGCAAGCCAAGAAAGACTGAATGAGTGCATACAATCCTATGAAAAAATATGGGTGAGAGCATACAGTACTATGGATGGATGGATGGATGGATGGATGGATGGATGGATGAATGAAGAGCATGTAGTCCTTTGAATGGATGAATTAGTGAGAACTTGAGGGTCAATGAATGAATGAATGAATGAATGGGATCACACAGTCCCTCATTTCCTGTAGCAAACTCCTCTGCTACAGCCCCTGTCTGTGTCTCCTTATATGGTAGTTCTTTTTACACAAACATGTACACACCCATCAGTCTGCTCTGTCAGAGGAACCTTAGGCAGGGGCACATGCAGAACTGAAGCCAGATCCAGATTCCAAAGCCACAGAAAGCCCAGAGGGATCCACAGTCCTATAGCGGCTGACAGACCTGGAGGGACTCCTGGCTGTCTGCATGAGCAGGCTGGAAACAACTCCAGTCCTGCAACCTTAAAGTTAGGAAGAGAAGCGATCTCACCTAGGACTTTCCATTCTTGGTTCCTTGGAGTGGGGACGGGAAAGGGCAGGGAAGTGCTACCACATCCATGGCCACTTTGGACTCCATGTGTATTGGAAACTTAGATATTACTTGTTTCCCTCCATCAGAATCAGGGGCGGCCCATGCTCACCCTGGTCCTACCTGTACCCCATGCCCTGCTCATAACAGCATCAACCAAGCTGTTGTTCCAAGGCAACACATCTCTTCATTTCATCCTCACATGTAGATGCTGGTATTATCCCTGTTTATAGAAGGAAGCAGAGGCACCGAGGGGTTACATAAGTGGTCCAGGACCGCACAGGAGGGCACTGATGCTCCTCTCCCGAGCTGGCTGCTTTCCCTCTTCAGCCTTCTCATCTGTGAACAGTGTGGCCTGCTGTGCCCTCAGGGACCTGGTTTGGGGAAGAGTGATACATACTCCCCTAGGCTGCAGCTTCATTCAGCCTGAATCCCTGCCTTATAGACAGCTGAGCCCACAAAGCCAAGCTCAGGCCTGTCCACAGGATGGCCTGTCCTAGGGACTGCAGAATTGAGAATGGATATAGCGGGTCTGTGAATAAATAAACCAACTGGTTAGTGAAGACCCCAGCCTGGCTGCAGGGGCATAAGGAGTGGATGGTAGTCCTCCAGGGCTGGCCCCAGTGGCCTTAGATACCCATACAGAACCTGCTACCAGAATGTGCCAATGTGTGCTATTATAGTAGACAATTACGGAAAGTCCTCATCTCCTGGGAGTTTATAGCCTGGACAGGCAAAGGAGAGGCACACAGAGAAGCCAGGAGAGGGACCATTGCCTGTGGGGCAGAGGGAACAGACTGGACCATCAGCATATCCCTGCTGGAGGAGCAAGGGCAGGGAGGACGGCTGGGTAGGAAGGATGGGAGATGAGGGCAGAGAGGAGGCCAGGGAATGAGAGACCAGAGCAGGAAGGAGCACGTGCAGAGCCCAAGGAAGCCGAGGTGTTGGAGCGGGGGAGGATGTTACAGTACAGAAGCAGGAAGCCCAGTTGGCAGGGGAGGGATAGAGGCTTCAGGGCCTCGGCAGGAGGCCAGAGTTGTTCATGTATAATTTTTGTGAGTAGTTTAAATAAGTGTCTCTAATTTAGTAAGTACTTAGAATATTTCTTAAAATTGAATTATGTTTTAACATATTCATCATTTAACAAAAAAAAAGCAAACCCTCGTACCATTGCCATAAAAAGTCAGGATAGAATGAATAGACCAGAATAGAATAGAATGGAACCATAAAATGAGCACAAAATGGGGCAGTAAGATGGCTTGACGGGTAAAGGCTCTTGTCTGATGAACCCGACTAGCTGAGTTCGGTTCCCAGAACCCATGTAAAGACAGAAAGAACCGACTTCACAAACTTGTCCCCTGACCTCCACATGCACACCATGATGTGCGTGACTATACCCACAGACTGAATGATGATAATGAGAATAATAATAATAATAATTTTACATGAAAAATGATCACAAAAGAACCCAGCATGTCAACTGTGTCCTGCCTGGATTCTGCCCTCTTTGGAAGGCTCTGTTCTAAAGGAAAACGAGGCCTGACATGGCCCAGTCAGAGTGCTTGCCTAGCGTGTGTGAATCCTGTCTTTGGTCCCCAGCACTGCTTACACCAGGTGCAGCGTACCCCGTATTCCGATACTCCAGATATGGAAGCAGAAATCAAGGCCATCTTTGGCTACATAGGGAATTCAAGGTCAACCTAGGACACCTGAGACCCTGCCTCAAAAACATTTTTTTTAAAAAAGAAAAATAATATTCAGTGTTATATTTGCCAGCACCGAAAGGAGACTTTTTGACTGGCTCAGAGAGGCAAGGTGGAGCCTCGGGAGGGTACTGTAATCTGTTTCTGATTCAAGGCTGTCTACCCTTGTCAGAGTCTACTGAATTTGACCCCCTGCGGAGGAGTGTAGGCCTTGACTCTATGCCTCTCTGCCAGCCTTTCATGGCTCTGGGATTCTGTCTTGCAGGAAATACCAACAGCATTTTTGCCCTGGACTACATCAGTGGAGCTCTCACCCTGAACGGCCTGCTGGATCGGGAGAACCCCCTGTACAGTCATGGCTTCATCCTGACAGTGAAGGTGAGAACCCTGGGCAGATACCACACCTTCTAGGCCATCCCTGGCAGTTCAGAGGACAGTCTGGAGGGGACTGGAGGACAGTCCGGAGGGGACTGGGGTTGTAAATGCCAGGCCGCCCGGCATTTCACACACACTACAAGGCCTGCACCAGCTGGAACGTCTATATCCCTTTTAGGGGTGATGCTACCCCAGCTTAGCCAACAGCAGGCTGTAGAAGAAGGGCTAGGAGCTTGGGGTCTCCACCTGGAAGCTGTGGAAAAGGTGCCAGCATTGTTGTCCCTTGCTGCTACCTGCCACTCATGGCCAGTTTTAATTGAAATCAATGGCTTGCTGAGCCGTTCCCTGGGAAGGCTAGGGAGTGAATCCTGGCGGGGGGGAGGGTACAAGGGCTGCCAAAACCCAGGCATATAGCAGTGGCGGAAGGGACTAAGGTGGGCAAGAGGCCCTGAGAAAGATCTGCATGGAAGGGATGGGCACAGGCTGGCCTTGCCTGGACCCCCTTGGTCTTGAGAAGTCCTGAGGCAGCGATGGGCCTCTTGGCTCTCATGGTTCACCAGCTCCTTCCCCTTTCCTGGGTGCAGGGATGAGTCTGCCAGGGGGACATGTAAACAGTGTCCCTCACATACTCCTAGCTACACATACACCCCGACCCCAGGCCTTCTTCATATTTTGCTTCATCCCAAGGAGGCCAAGGGAAAAGAAAGAAGAAGAGAGCCCACCCCTTCACCCAGTTCCACCTCCGCCTCACTTGGGGCCTCAGAGTTCAGGGTTCACATCTTTAACACAATGTTAGCTGAATGTGCCAGTTGGCCTGGACACTTTATCTCTGGGTCTGGTGGCAGATGCTACCAGCTCTCTCTCAGAGTGTCTGGGATCAGAACTAGAAAATGGTGCTTTGAGACCTGGGGCTGTGGACCTCCAGACATCTAGATCCTTCCTGCATCTCACTCAGAACTTCTCAGACCTGGTGATGTTAGGACCACAGCAGTGACTCAGTCAGTCTCCATCTGTGGGTATTACAAAGCAGAAGCCCTGATTATACCATCTGCCGAGCTGAGTGGTCTTTCCCTGCCCCCCTCAGTCAGTATGAAATCTGTCCGATCCTCCTGCCCACCTCCTAGATGGTTCCAGAATCCCATTGCCTGAGTTTGAGATCTACTCAGGCCATTCTTCATGACACAAATGCCCTCACCTCTCTGAGCCTCGATGCCCTTACCTGTAACATGGAATGCAGAAGATGGAACCGTCTTCCTGGGACCGGGGTGGGGATTTAATGGGCTAATTCACCCCGATATACATGATCTAGTGCCGAGCACATCCTGAATGGGTAACAGCTGTTTTTTGTGACTGTGGATGCCTTCCTCTGTCTGCAGGGCACTGAGCTGAATGATGACCGAACCCCGTCAGATGCCACAGTCACCACAACCTTCAACATCCTGGTGATCGACATCAATGATAACGCTCCAGAGTTCAATAGCTCTGAGTACAGCGTGGCCATTACTGAGCTGGCGCAGGTCGGCTTTGCCCTCCCGCTCTTCATCCAGGTGGTGGACAAGGATGAGGTGAGTTGCTGGAGCACATGGCCCATCTGCATTCGCCGCTCTGACTGCTTTGTGCAGCACTAGGACAGGTATCAGGAGTCTCTGGGATTCTGGGTCCTCAGTGGTAGAAATAGAAACAGCCATTACTGTGTGCCCTCCCCTGCTGTGTAGTCGTCTCTATGCTGTTATAGGCTGTCATCTAAACCCTGGGAGGACATCCGTGCTTACACTTCCAATGTGTGACCACACACACACACACACATGCACATACACATGCACATACACACACCGGGGGGGGGTATATGTATGTAGCCGTAGCCACTGGACTGATTCAAAATGGATATTATAATGCATACATTAATATAGCTATTTTTCTAAACATGCATCAACCTGTGTCCTGCCTGGATGTTTGCACCTAGGGTAGAGAGGCTGTATAAAAACTGATTCCTGCCTTTAGTGTAATAGCCCTTTCCCATGGGACCTGCTACCCTCATCTCACCAGCTCCAGTTGGCTATTCCCAGCTAGACACATTCACCAGGACCAAGCTATATGGGTATCTAGCTTCATCTGTGTGTGTGTGTATGTGTGTGTGTGTCCCACTTCCATCTCCTGCTGAGTCATTCATCCTAACCTATCAGAGATAAGCAAAGCACATATTAAGCCTCTACTGATTACTGGGAACAAGTATAAAGGGTCCCAATTCCAAGTGGCCTGTAGTATGGCTATTTTAAATAGCTGCAACAAAAGTGTAAGCGTTTCTAAAAGCAGAGATGGCTTAGAGATGTGGCCTAGCTGGTATAATACTTGCCTAGCACACACAAGTACCCAGGTTCAGTGACTAGTACCACATAATCTGAGTGTGGTCATACATGCCCATAATCCTAGGAGTCAGGAAGTAGAAGAAGGTAGATCAGAAGGTCAGAGGTCATACTTGACTACACAGTGAATTCAAGGCCAGCCTGGGCTCCTTGAGACCTTGCCTCACCCCCAAAATACGTATATTAACAAGCAGGCTGACTCCTTCTGGTATAATAGTTATTCCTTTCTCACGTGGGGACCTGGCACCCTCATCTTGCCAACTCCTATTGCTTAAGGATGCTGAAAAGCAGTTCTAGCATTTTCTCATATTCTAGTGTTTCATCCAGTACCCCCTGGAATGTCGGAAGTGTCTGCAGCGCGCTTCCACAACACACACACGCGACCATGCATGTGCATGCACATATACTATGCATGAGAGCCTCAGAATAAAGTCCTTTTTAGGTTTCTGGGGAATAGTGATACCTGAGGAACAAGAAACACCCATACCTTTGTAGCATCCAAGGCCCAGGGATCATAGGCCATGAGTGATCAGCTGAAGAGTACGGTCCTTGGGTTAGAGGATCAGGAAGGATCTCTGGGGAGAGGGGTCTTGAACTGAGCCAAGGCATGCAGGAACACTAGTGCTCCATAGAGGCCCAGAGGCAAGAACTTGCAAACAGACCGCAGAGCGGGATGTGACCCACACAGGCAATGCAAGGTTTGGGCTGGGGTAGAAGCAAGAGGCAGGATGTTTACACTTGGTTTTGGAGGCAGCATGGGCTTTTTGCCCAATGGGCCTGAGGGTAAGCCCCATTGACTAGCTCTGTAGCCTAGGGGGTGTTAATGATCCTGTCAGAGCCACCCCTGCTCCTGTGTTTAGGAAGAAAGAATGATACTGTATCTGTCCAACTCTGCTGTAGTAACAAATTAACCCTAAGGCACAAGCTCATTCTGACAGGTTACCAGATGGGAGTCCTGCTCTGGCTGAGCGTTAGCCAACTCAATCAGCAGTACTTAGGTGCAGGAAGATGAGGAACAGCCATAGGGTAGAGACCACAAAGCGAATTATTTGACTAATTATTTAGTGGGAATGGGGTGGGTGCACTGAGCTACATTTGTAAGTCAGAGGTCAACGTTGGGGAGTCAGTTCTCTCCTTCCACAATATAGGATCCAAGACTTGAACTCAGATCATCAACCTTAGTGACAAGCACCTCTACTGGCTAAGCCATCTTTCTGGCCAAAGTGAGCAAATCTGAACGTAGGAGGAGAGGTCAGACCTCTTGTCACAGGTGCTACAGAACCGTAGGCAGTCTTGGGCTGTCCCCACAGTGGTAGTCACATGGTGATGAGTGTGACAGCCTCTCCAAATCCTGACTGGTAGTCCCCGCTGGTGGGTCTGAAGGCTGTAGGAGCTACAGGATGCAAGATGCACAGGCCATGGCCAAAATGGATTTGATGAGCAGACGGTCATGTCTCACACTCTATCCAGAGCTCTATGGATAGAGACATGCATTGCTCAATATCTGCCCAACAGATGCTAAGGACGGCCAGAAGATGGACTTCTTCCGGGCTAGGTCATATTGGCTGCCTGGGACAGACTGACCTCAGCAGTCCACTGTGGGGCAGTAGAGAGTGACCATGAAAACAGAAAGGGGAACAGGAAGCAGGGGACCTCTGCGGGAACTTTGTGGCAAGTGGTTCCTACTTAGGATGTTAATTTATCTCAGAAAGGCTAGCGTTACCTCCAGTGCCTCCAGGTCCAAGATTTAGCAGAAGTTATCACTGCCCCTCAGGTTCCAGTGCACCGTGCCCCGTAGCCCAGGGGCTAGAAATGGGCCCTGGCTCCCTCAAGGACTCCCAGCCTTAGTCTCCAGGTGATTTCTTCACCTTTGCCAGGCTCTAGAAAACTCCGGAAGGCAGGAAAGAAAGAGCTGCAGTGGGCTGGAGTCAGCAGCAGCTGCTTTTTGTCCTGTGTGACAGCTGAGATGCAAATAGATGGTTGGGATGCTGGTGTGGGGGGTGAGAACCTGGAGAAGGAAGGCAGGAGCCCGGAAGTCAGCCTTGGTGCGGACCCATCTCTGCTTCAAATTAAAGGCTGTGGCAAGCCTCACTCTGTGGTTTCAAGGGCCCCACCCCCAGAGCTCTAGGGGTGCCACAGTAGAGGCAGTCCTTGGATGTGATTTTTTGCCCTTGTCAGAAAAGATTCAGAAAAGTTAAGGGCCTTGCCCAAGGTCACACAGCAAATGTATTGCAGTTTGGATGATGTTGGTCTGTCAATTCCGGATTTCCTACCCATGTCTCAGGCTCTTTATTTGGAGATACGGCTATCCCGTCCTCCCACCCCGCTTCCCCAAACTCAGTTGCTGTCCACCTCTGCACTGCTGCTGGGGACATGGCAAGGACGTCACAGCCCAGAAGTGAGTGGGCATGTGTAGTTAAAGAAGGCAGAAGAGGGAGAGGGTGGGCTCTGCCTGGACTTCAAAGAAAAGTGAGAACCTCTGCCCTCAGGGGTCCCTACAAGAGGCAGATGACCTCCAGCAGCAGAGGGCCCCTGGGGAATACAGGGGTAAGAATCAAGTCATTCCATCAGAGTTTGGGCTGAAACACCCCGTGTAAAGCAGTTCAAATACTTGGCCCACAGTGGGCCCTCCCAGCTCCTCATGGCTGGCAGGAGGGGCTGGGGAAAGAAAAGAGGCCCTGTGCCAGATAGGTGACCAGGGACACATCTGGCATAAATGTGTTCTTATTTCAGGCAAATGACACGATTAATTTGTTTGAGGGGCATAAGGGAGGGGAAAAAAGAAGCCAAATTACCCACCTGCCCAAGGAAAAGGCATTACCACCCTGTAATCAAGGAAAGAGGATGACAGGGAGAATATTCCAGGATGCTCAGTTGGTGAGGGATTGGGGGGGCGGGTGTGAAAAGGGGATGGAAGATGGTTCACTTGCTAGTCCTGTATTTATTCGTCGCCCTGATTTTCCATTCCACGTGTGTTCTAGGCCTGTCAGCAACCCAGCCTTGTATTTATCTACACTCACTTTTGCATTTACTCCTGTGAGTGGGTTGGTTCAGGCTGTGTTCCTCCGTGCCCTCCCCACATAGACCGTGAAGGCCTGTGGTCTTCCTATGTGCCTCCTCTGTCACCTCTGGAACTCTGCCTTCTGGTCCAGGAGTTTCTGTGCTATATAGGGGCAGGCAGCCCACTGGCCCTCTAAGGCACCCAGACCGGAAATGAAGACAAGCCTGTGTGTTTGTTCTCACTAATGTCAGTGCCTCCTGGTTTTTTGTTATGGACCTAGATGCAGGGTCTGTGACTTTGACCTCAGTAAAACCTCTGATATTTTCTTATCACTTTATCCCAGGAACCTCAGTATCCTGACCCTGGTTTGAAATCACAGCCTAATCGCAGCCCTGCCTCTAAAATCCTGGCTGAATGAATTCCAAAGCACATGTCTGACCACACTGCCCCTTTAACAGTACTTGGAAAACTGTTTCAAAGTCGCCAGTTGACTTGGTGGACTCTGTAGTTTATCTTATGCAATCAAAAGCATTCTGAGAGGGTAAGGGTGTGGCTCTGTTGGTAGAGTACCTGACTAGCATACACGAGGCCCTGGGTTCAAGTCTCAACACTGCATATACCAAACAATAGGGATCCTGTTAAAAAAGAAAAAGGAACTCTTAGGAGACCAGTGTGTTTCTGCAGGCTTCCAGAGGACCCACAGCATAAAAAGAGGATAAGCAAACCCCTGCTAAATCCCTGTCTTCACAACCTGCAACTTTCCCCCCTCCTCCCTCTCTCCCTCCCCACCTCTCCCCTCCAGCCCTACTGCTACCAGGGTTTTGTTTGGGTTTTTATTTTTGTTTGTTTTGACAAGGCTGACTTTCTGAGGTTTGAGTCCATAAGCATTCTGAGCCATGTGCCTCTGCAGCCCTGGGTGGAAGCAAGGCTCTTGGCCCCGTCACACATTCGGCTGATTGTCTGCCACTCAGACCACTGTTCCTCTAGGCCCTGTAAGCATAGTGCCTTCCCATCCTTGCCCCTTTGGAAAGTAACCACAGCTACCCTGGATTCAATTGTCTAAGCCTTTTTTTTAGAAGTCAAACTATAGGAACAAAGCAAAGGGGTGTGAGGCCAGGCTGCCAGTGGCCAATGGTTCTCACGGGGAGTTTATGGCCATCCATTGTCTAGTCACCCACCCCCTCCCCAACCCTTCTAGGCAAGTAACTAAGATGTAGCTAGAATCACTCACCCCTAGGCCACTCCTACAAACCATGAAGAAAGTGAGAAGTGACGCCTCCAGGGAGGCAGCAACTTCTGCTTACAGGTTCTGGTCCCTCCCGCAAGATTGAGGCTCTCCAGGAAAATATCTGTTGCCTCCAATGCCTATCTGCTCTAGAAGGGATGCCTCAGGAGCAGGACAGCCCCGTCTGCATTTCCCATTAATTTCTCCCCGGTTACCTTTGTGGAAGCTCTTCTTGCTGTGATTGTGATTACTGGGATTTTCCTGGCTTTGACTGCATCCTTGCATCCCCACTGTGTGATTCCTCCCAGCTGGCAGAGCTCCAGCCTCCCTGAGGACCTGAGGGGTGGCCTGGTATGACTCAGATACCTCCTCACATCGTGTCATCGTGAACGTAATTAGCTTGTGATCGGCACTGGTCCCTGCCTGGTGGGAGTGGGGGTGGGCGATAAACCCATTTGGCAGCTCTGGTGTCAGTGCGCCTGGGCCCTGCCATTGCCGGACCAAGTTCCCTGGACTACAGCAGGCGCTCATCTCTCTGTCATGTTGGGTCTGTGGACTTGTTGCCTTTATCTGTTTCCCAGGCAGACCCTTCCCATGATCCTCCACACCCAAATCTAAGCAGGACTCAGTGGGAAGTAGTGGCATTCATTTTATATGAAAATGCGCACCCCTAAGACAGCACTTGGTCTTCCGAAAGCTCCTGTGGGAACAGAAGCATCTGGCAAACCCTGTCCACCACGCTTAGACTGTCTGTGGCCTGGCTCACGCCTACCATGGCGCCCATTCTCTGAGGCCCATTCACACTAGAGCATAATGCCTTTTTCCCATGCTCCTCTGCCTGCCCACTTCATTCGCATTGCTCATCTCAACACCCGACATTGCTGCTCTTCATGGACAGCTTCAGCTCCCAAAGTGGGGGACTAAAGAGCTGAGCAAGGCAGGTAGGTGGCACGTGCCTGTTGTTCAGCTCCCAGGGAGGTCAAGGCAGGGAAGTAGTGAGTCTTAAGTCAACCAGAACCTTGGCTCTAAATTAAAAAATAATAATTTAAGTGCTGGGATGCCATTGGGCTAGAGAGACCACCTAGGGTGTGTGAGGGTAGAGTGCTTGCCTTGCACGTAGGAATCCCTGGGTTCAGTCCCCAGTGCTGCGTAAAGCAGGAGTGAGGGTACACAGGTACACACCCGCAAGCAATCCCAGCACTTGGAGGAGAAAGCAGGAGGGTCAGAAGTTCAAGGCCATCCTCTGCTAGCTTACCAGTTAGCAACTTCAAGGCCAGCTGAGGATGGGAAAATTCTGTCTCCAAAGAGAGTGAGTGAGTGATGTTGGAGATGATCTAGGGGAAGGAGCTCTTAGGAGCGTCCTCGCCACTAAGATGTCACTGAAAGACAGACATCTGAAGTGGAAACACTTAGTGGAAGGATATTCTAGGCAGAAGACAGCCCGAGGGCACAACTCTGAGGCAGGAGCATGCCTCTGTGTTAAGGAGGAGCACGGACACAATCCCAGCACTGGAGAAGCAGACAGGAGGTCTCCAGAGCTTGCTGGCTTACCAGCCTAGCTGAATTAGTAAACTCCAGGTTCAGTAAGTGCTTGTGTCTCAAAAATTCAAGTGTTGAGGACACTTTCAAATTAAAATCAAAAACAGTTGAGGACACCTGATATGGTCCTACACACGTGCACATGTACACACACACACACACACACACACACAAGATAGAGATGGTAGCATAAGGGAGAATCAGGTATATATTCAAGGGCATCGCCCTGAGAGGAGCTGGGTACCAGGTAATAGAGTCACATGAGTCTACATGACATAATGGCATTCCCAAAGAGCAGAGGAGCTCAGTGGTTGATGGCGGGGGCTACAAAGAAGTAGGAAAAGGCAGGATTTTTTTGCCGGGTGGGATGAGTAAAATTGTTTTAGCTTAGTGGTCAGACAGGAGTCTATACATGTATTGTTAGCCATAGAACTGTAGAACAAAAGTGTTAATTATACTGCATGTTAATTTATGAAGTATTGAAGATGTTCCCAACATCCCCCAGAAGAGATTAGCTGAGAGGAGCCAGCATCAACAGCACCTATGGGGGCTTTTGACCAAATGACATCACTGTCATAAATCAGCAAGTATATAGTTTTCATATGACAGAAAGGCATCTCTGATTCAGCCTGACAGGCAACTCGTGGCCACGGCGGGGAAACTGAGGCAGACAAAGTAGAATGGAAAGGGAAATGAGGTAGCAGAGCTCAACTATCTGTGCTGGGCCCCAAGAGTGTGGACTCTGTGCTCAGAAATAAGAAGAGGAAGGGAGGGAGGGAAGGAGGGAGGGAGGGAGGGAAGGAGGGAGCCTCAAGGCAATAGACTGAAGGCTAGGGCTGTAGCCAGGCTTTGAGAGATTCCCACAATGCACTTGGCCATGGGCTACAAAGTGGAAGCTGTTAATTCAAACACACCTCCACTGGCCTCCATGTAAGCATATTATGACTCCCAGAAGCGCTGGGGCAGGCGGAAGGAGGTGTGCTTGCACAGGTGAAGAACACCTGCCACCTTCCACAGCGCTACACCCATCCGGGGTGAACATGACAGTTCTCTAGTGTTCTTCCTTGAAAGTGCCAGCTGCCAGTCAGGTTGAATTAGATTTCACAGGACATTTTTTTTTTCCTTTCCAATACGTGGAATTCGCCAGCAAATTACTCTTAAAGAGGGAAAATCAATCATTTGGAGCAGAGATAAGCTGAAGGCAAGGCAGCCTCGGATTGATCCCATCTGTGCAGGCGTGTGTGGAATTCGATGGATAACCCGGGGCAGCGGGAGTAGTGCAGGGTGTGGGGGTGTACGCAGGGGAGAAGAGAAAGAGGAGAAAGAGGAGAAATAGGAGAAGGAACGAGAGGGTCTTGTCCCTCTGGACTAGAATAACAAAGGGGCTCCCTTGCCTCTGTATAGAGGCAGGAGAGTCTAAGCCCAAGGACATGGAGTATTAGGTTGTGTGGCAAGAGACACTTCCTAGTTTGTAGGTAATCATGTAGGTAGTCATCTTCTGCCTGTGTTCCTGTGTTGACAGGGCAAGGATGGCTCTGGGGTTCCTTTCATTAAGTGCCATCAAGACATGGCATCCTGTTCCGAAAGATGCTACCCCACACACAAATCACCTCCCAAAGGTCCGCCCTCCTTTGAGAGTGGGGTTTTAACGTGTGTATGGTCTGGGGGGTGACACTAAGTGTCTACAGTTTCAGACAGGAAGTGAAGGAAGGATGAGCAAAGGGGCACAGCGGGGAGCAGAGAGAGAAAAAAAGATGGGTGGGGGCTGGAGAGATGACTCAGTGGTTATGAGCGCTGCGTGCTCTTCCAAAGGTCCTGAGTTCAGTTCCCAGCAACCACATGGTGTTACAACCATCTGTAATGAGATCAGGTGTGCATTTATGGCCTGTAGGCATACATGCAGACAGAATACTGTATAAATAACTTTTTTTAAAAATGAAGGAAGGAAAAGAAAGAGGGAGGGAGAGAGAGGGGGGGGGAGAGAGAGAGAGAGAGGAATGCTTCAGTTCTAGGATATTAAGTAATTCATGAGTGTGTAGAAGAAGTCCCCGAGGCAAGAGTACCATGTTACAGTCTAGGAAACTGAGGCAGGAGGAAAGATATCTTTCTCCATCATCCGGCAATGGGTGGTGGCTCCAGAGAAGACACATTCCCAGCTTTAGTCCTGGCTGCTCAGAGGCCCAGACTGGGAAGGGTGAGAGGAGAGCCAGAAGCAAGGTATTAGCTTGTCTCTGTGCAGAGAGAAGGGGACTCTCTGAACTGCTGGGGGCCAGGCAGACCTAGAACTCAGGAAAGGGCAGTGGGACCCAACAACTGACCACTGGAGACTGCTACCTCTGTGGTCCCCAAGGGGAACTAGAGACAGTGGGGTCCTCTACTGTCTTCTAGACTTTGTCACCCAAATAGGCAGCCTGGGTGCAGTGGGTGCAAGACAGTGGCTCGGGGCAGGCAGGGACTGGTGTTTAGGTAGAGCGGTACAAGGGAGAAGCGGCTGACGCTAAGGGAAATGGGGCCTGCCAAGGCCGCTTCGCCATGTCTGATTGGGATTAATTAAGTGGAAGGGTGGACAAAGGGGCGATAAAGAACACATCTTGTCAGCTTTGATTTTCTGCCACTCAATAGCACGGATGAGCTCGACAAAGAGCAAGAGTAGAGAGCCGTGCAGTCCTTGCTGAGAGGGAGTGGATGGTCCCTGTACCCCCTACACACATCCCCCTGCGGGTCCTCCTCTGCCTGCCCCTCCCATCCCTGGCCAAGGTCTCAACTCAGCCCTCCTAGGGCGCTCCTCCCCTCGCGCACCCTACCCCTACTGAAACTACAGAAATGACTCTCTTAGAGGAATGTCTGTCCTGGAAACTACCAGGATGTCACAGTGTGCCCTCAGTGGTCTGTGGGGTGGATGGCACTTCCCCCATTTTGCAAATGAGAAAATCAGGTCTCCCTGGAGAAAAAAATGTTTGTGTGAAACTAGGAAATTGAAGTGGGCGGTGTTTGAGCCTGGACTCAGATCCGACTCCTCAGGGTGTTTTAGCTTTGTTTGTGGTGTGTGTATGTATGTGTAGAAGCATGTATGTTGAAGCCAGAGGTTACCTGTCTCTTTGCCTTGCATTTTTAGACAGACTCTCTCGTTGACTTTCTGCTCACAATTCTGATAGGTTCGCTGGCCGGCAAACCCCAGAAATCCTTCTATTGTCCCTGCTAACATTACAGATGCACCCTGCACCTGGTATTTTCATGAGTGCTGGGGATCGAACTCAGGACTTTATGCTTGCAAAGCGAGCACTTTACTCACTGAGCCGTTTCCCCAGCTCTGGTTTTAACCATCTCTAAGCTTTAGTGTTTCCCACTGGATCTGTGGTCGCAGGACTCTTCTGTGCCAGGTCTTGAGTTCTGGGCAGCATTCTAAAGAGCATGGCAATGACTCTGGGGACCCTGCCTGTACCCTAATTCCTTGGTCTCAGTACAAATTAAATGACTCTTACCAGCCCATGGAGCTCCCAGGAGTCACTTGTCTTGGGGAAGAGAACACAGTTCACCTGTCAGAGAGGGCAAGCCCCCACTGTACCCCCTCCACAGATGGATAAGTTGAGGACAGGAGGTAGAAACTGGCAAGGAAGTTTAGGGATTGAAGCCCTAAAAGTTAAGAGTTTTATTATCACCTTGGTCAGAAATAGGACATACTCTCATTGTTTAGGCCAGAGATGGTAGAAGTGGGTTTTGAATTTTATCTCCTTAATAAAAACCCCTTTCCGGAGGCTTATTCATGAGGGTGTGACCGAAGCTTGAATTTGGGCACTAAGTTGTTTTAATAGTTTTAGAATTGAATCTAGATTTTTATGATAAAAGTAGGCTATAGCCATCCCCCAATTTTTAGGGTTACTTTTTAAAAAGAGGGAACTTTATGGTAGTCTTGACTGAGGTTCTGTTGGGGTTCATAAAGGGAAAGCCATTTCCTGTAACAGAGAAACCAAGATTCCAGAGAGACTGGGCTTTACCCCCTGTATCACCCCACCAGGTCACTGGCCTGGCACTGCCAATGACAAGCAGCAGAGAGCAAAGAGTCTACTGAGTCACCTTGACAGGACAGGTGTGCTTGTCCAAGCGACCGCTCTGCAGGTCTCAGACCCTGGAGGAGGCCCCAGCATGGGTAGGGAGGTGCCCTGAGATGGTCCTCACTCTGGGAACCAAGGTACTGCAGAGGAATGGAGGATGCTTCGAACATGGCCACACCCACCGCAGGTCCCCTGTTTCTCTCCTGTGGGAGCCTCAAGAATCAGCATTTGCAGAGGGCCCAGTGCGTGATAACACACCCCACTCTATGACAAACTAAGACTAGCACTTGATCAGGAGACCATGGTAACAGATTCATGGACCCAGGAGCAAGGAGCAAGGGCAGGGCCTTCTCTGACCACGCCTTGCCGCCCTCCCCTTCCAGACGCTGTAGGTGGAGGTGAGGTTAGGGGAACTGTCCGGGCCTCCTCTTCTGGCAGCCAGCAGATAAGGGACTGCCCTCTGCAGGGGGCAGGAAGGCTCCAGTCAACAAGAGCAATTGGGGAAAGCCAGCAGGGGACTAGGAATGATTCAGTGTGCAGCCCCTCCTGGAGAAGATACATAAAACCCGAGCCTTGGAGAGGTCTCCAGCCAGCAGTCACTGGCTCCCTGGCCTTGGGAGCCGGCTGCAGCTCACCTTAGGGACCAGCGCAGCCTCACCAATCAGTCTTCCGATCACCTCCCACAGCTGGAGTAGAATTTAATCCCCCGCCTCCCAGGCTCCTCTCCACACCTACTGGGCTCCCCTTTGATGTCCTTTTTATCTCTCTTTCCAACAGAACCATCCCTTAACAGCTCTGGAAATGCCTCCTGCCACCTGGAGCAGCAGGATGGCAGCCCCAGAGAGAGGCAAGTGTGAAGAGGAGGCCCAGCTCGCTAGGGAGAGAGGACCCTGCCCTGTCTTTGCCACTTGTGGCATGGGAAAGGGGACAGCTGTGCTCCCCCTGTACGCCAGCTTAGCATATATCCGAGGGTGGGAGCTAGGAATTCGAAAGCTTCCTTGATGACCATGTATCTAGAATAGCTGTCCTCTATGGCCCTGGTAGAGGGGCTGGACAGATGCTGATGTCACACAGGCATGTGTTATACATGTTGGGGCCTCCCTTAAGTTGTTTCTGTCATAGCAGCAGGACATCTGTCACTCCCGGTAATGATACTGCTGGCCACAGGGCCAACATGCTCCTTACTGAACACCAGTACTGCAGTGGGGAAAACCCTGCATCAGAATCCCGCTCCATAGCCTGAGAACCTGGGCCTGGGCTCTTAGCACCACCATGACCCTCCCTCCCCACCCTACCCCACCCCACCCCACACCACACCACACCTTGCAACCACCCTGAGTAGCTCACCTAACCTCTCTGAACCAAATGTCCCCTGAAGGGTCTTCACTATCACCATGCCCCACTGGCCTTGGGAAAAAAATGTAAGGGGGAGCCGCTAAGGCTGTGACCTTCTTATACGTACTATATGTCAGAAGCTCCCAGCATTCACAAGTGGCCACAGAGGGCACTGCCAGTGCAATGGGGGACACTCTGCAGCCTTCAAGAGAACTGAGGAAGGACTGGACAATAGTTCTACCAGTAAGGTGCCTGCTGGGCAAACACGAGGACCTGAGTTCAAATCCTTAGAACCCACATGCAAAGACAGCTAAGCATGGTGGCATGCACCTGTCACCCCAGCATAGGGGTAGGAGAGAGACGGAGCTAGCTGGATTCCTGAAGCCAGCCAGCCAGCCAGCCAGCCAGCCAGCCAGCCAGCCAGCCTAGTCCGGTTAATATGTTTCTGGTTCAATGAATGGATCTGGTTCAAAAACGCAAGTTGGAGAGCAATCGAAGAAAGACACCTGTGGTTGACCTCTGGCCTCTACACTCATGTGAACAGGCTCAGCTGCACACACACACACACCCTACACTAGCAAACACCCATACACAGACAACCGCATGGGTGGTGGGGTAAAGCAGCTCTTTGCACTTCCGAAGTGCTGAGAGTCTCGCCTGGCAGGAGGCCTTCAAAGCTGCCTGCTGCCATCCCAGCCAGCAGGGGCTCCCGAATATGGTTAGGGGCCATCACCAAGGCGGAGCTGTAAGAGGGAGGAAGAACATACTTCTGTATGTGTCAAACGGGAGGCAGCGGTGTCTGCGCATAAGGAGATCTATCTCACAGCATGGGCCTCCTGGGACAGGGACCTGGGAACAGGGTGAGAGGTGCTATCTCTGAGAGTGACATGAAAGAAACAATGAGGACCGTTTCCCAAGTTTCTGGCTTCCGCCTCTCCCTCCTGAATGTTAGGAAAATAAAAAGATGGCAGAGGCGAGGGCTGACTTCCGCGGTGTTTCTCTCCAGGCTTCTGGAAGCAGAATGTGGGGCCATGGCGCCTCACCTCACAGTTCAACCCTAGTGTCGCCTGGACTGGAGGAGCGCAGGAGAGGAACACGGCCTCCTGTGACCTCCCCTCCCCTGCCTCACCCCAGGCGTGTGCTCCACCCTCTTTCCTCTCTCCTCCAGCACCCCTGCCTCAGCTGTGGATTCTGAGGCCTCACGCTTGTAGACCTGAATCACAGGCTAGGATCCCAGGATCCCTTTGGGGCGGGGGAGGTGGCTCTCCTTCACCCTGACCAGTGATTCACTGTTTTTTTCTGTTTCCTTCTTTCCCACCTGTGGCTCCTCCTTGTCTCCCGCCTCTTTGACCTTTCCCACTGACAGAACTTGGTAAGTGAGCCTTGAAGGGCAGGGAGGCCTGGGGGGGGGGGGGGGGCATCACAAAGAACCTCCCTCTGCCCCAGCAGGCCACCTTCTCAGGTCTGTGAATACTGTGGCCAAGAGTCCAGGGTTCAGGGAGAGAGAGCATCCTTGTCACCTGTTTAGAACCGTCACGCTCCATTGCCTTTGGCTATTAGTGTCCTTTCAGGCATTTAATTGGTCCCCTCCAGCTGATGGAATGGATCCTGCCAGAGAGACCCTAAAATTCTTCAACCCAAGAGACTCAGAGTAGCCATGCAGTAGTCTCTGAGAAGCTGTTCTGGGCTTGAGGCTCTGGAGTGTCCCCTACAACCTGCCTTGACCCCAGAATAGGCTGAAAGGGGCTGATGGTGCGTGGCCCCTGTATCTTGTCCATAATCCCGATCCCAGGGACAGGCACAGTTGCCCCTGGCTCTGAGAACTGATAGTGCCTCACCTGGCTAGTCCAGTGAGATTTCCACCTCCTGGTGGGTAGGTGGAAAACTCCAGGGGGTGCAGGTGCCTGCCCTCTGACTTCTACAGTTCCTCAGAATTCCTACCCTGGCAGCAGAGACCAGGCCAGCTCAGCATGGAAAGGCTTCTGGGGCCAGAGAAGCCTGGTCATCCCCTCTTAACTGTGAAGAGCTTGCAGAAGGGAGCTCCCCCAACTCCCAGGTACCCTGGGAAACCTGGATTACACTGCAGCCCTGTGTTCAACCACAAGGGGCACTGTCCAGTTGGGTGTCACATTAGACGGATGGGCTACGTAAGAGCCAGAAGCTCATCTCAGGTTGGTGATCACTGGACACCTGTAGCCAGGGCCAGCCAGCTACTCCTGGTGGGAGGGCACACCCTATGGAGAGAGAAAGGCCAGACTCAGTCAGCTGGCTCCACCCCCATTCAGCTCCACCCCCATTCAGCTCCCCCCCCCACACCAGCTGGAAGAGATGGAGAGTATGTGGTTCTGAACACACCCCTTTATGAACCATAGCTGTCTTCCCTCATATGTGTGAGGCCCTCAGGGAAAAGTGACCAGGGTAAAAACCCTGAGCCCTAGAGCAATGAACTGGAGCTGCTGATGCAGCAGCCCTAGCCATGGGTCTCCAGGGAGTGAGGCACACGGTGGTGTTCTTTGTCACCCAGTTCCCCTGGTTATTTCCATGTCATATATAGCAGCCCAGTGTTCTTCCTAACACACGTTTCCTGTCCTCTCCGGTCCCAGCCCACTCCAGACACCTCGGTTTTTTTTGTCTTTCGTTTCTTTCCACGACTTATTTCATCTCCTTCTGGGTCTTCTGTATTTTAAATCCTACACTTTATTTATTTAGTTTGTAATGGGGAGGCTTGCATGGGCCATGACTTGTGTGTGGAAGTCAGAGGACAACTTGCAGGAGTCAAGTGGTCAAATTCTCTCCTTCTGTGGGTCCTGGGAATCGAACTCATGTCTTCGGGCTTGATGGCAAGCTCATTTTACCCTCTCATTGAGCCATCTTTCCAACACTTCCCTTGGGTTTTAATGTTGGCAGATTCCTTCTCCCTCTTTGACACCCCACAGTTGAGAAATGGCCAGGAGGTGGGAAACGGAATAGACGTGGAGAGGTACACTTAGGAGGTGACAGGATGACAGATCCAAAGAGGCTCCTTAAGTGAGGAGCTGGAGGTGGAGATGGAGCTGGCCAGCAACATCCAAGGGAAGTCCAGGACTCAGAGAGATAGAGCAAGAAGACCCTCCCCAGCCCATGCCTCCACCGCTGCGCTACAAGGCAGTGTTACTAGCTTCAACCTCCAACACCCTCTGCTTCTCCATTCTGGCTCCAACTCCTGATCATCTACACCTTTTACGATGGGCTTCTTCACTCTCCCCCAGGGTCTGAACAGCATGTTCGAGGTGTACCTGGTGGGCAACAACTCGCACCATTTCATCATCTCCCCCACCTCCGTCCAAGGGAAAGCAGACATCCGCATCCGAGTGGCAATCCCCCTGGACTATGAGACCGTGGACCGCTATGACTTTGACGTAAGCCTCCTTCAGCATCTCCTTGGGCTACCTGGGGAGGTTGAAGGGGAGGCTGGGGAGGGTGGAGTAGGACCCCCTTAACTCCTACCTCCCAGCTCTCCTCATCTCCCTAGGGTTCTGTCCCGGAGAAGCAACAGAAATGGCAGGGGCTAAATCCTCAAGGAAGGCAAGGATATGTCTGGGAATATGGGGCTAATTCACCAGAACCACTTCTGGTGTCCCTGTGACCCACGCTGGCCAGCCCAGTACCCAGTACCCCTCCCTCCCCCTGAAGAAGGCCCTGCAGAAGGATTCATTGAACACAGCTAGCATGGGCCTTGACTCTAGCAGATACTCAGGGGTAGACCCATCCTAAACATAGAACAGTTTTATGGGAGACAACAAAGACTCCAGAGATGCATGGGAGCTCATGCCACCCTACCCTGCCCCCCTAGCTCTTTGCCAATGAGAGTGTACCTGACCACGTGGGCTATGCCAAGGTGAAGATTACCCTCATCAATGAAAATGACAACCGGCCCATCTTCAGCCAGCCTCTCTACAATGTCAGCCTGTACGAGAACATCACTGTGGGGACCTCTGTGCTGACAGTCCTGGTAAGTCTCTGCGTCCACAGTGGCCATAAACTCTTGCATGTTCCCATGCAAGACACTGAGCATCTGGGTTTCAGGTGCCCCCAGGCACCTGGAGACTGTTGGTTGGTGAATGACAGTGTCCGGACCCCCCTTGAAACAGGGAAAATAGATCAGACTATGGGGCAATAAGATAGGAAAAGATACTTTGGGTTTTTTTTTTTCTTTTCCTTGAAAGTCATGCATGCCAGATAATCCAGGAGCCCTAGAAATTCCGTCTAACCAGTGGACTGTGTGCTGGCCATCTTTGAGGACAGTGACCCTTTCTATCTAAGTCCAGCAAGTCCGTTGATGCTCAGATGCCTTTGGCCTTTGCCACGCGCTCATCCCCACCTGCAGTTACTGTGTCTATGCCGTTCAAGGCTCTTGACTGCCTGAGGCAGAAACTCTCACACAGCTCAGCCAAGAAAGCATTAGGTCGTGTAACTTAAAGGAAGAAGTGAGTCCAGGAGTGGCCGTATCCAGGTGTTCATCTAAACAATAATCTGTCATTAGCAACAGCTCAGCTTTTTCGCAGTGGCTGAGAAGCAAAGCTCGTCCAGATTTCTTACTAGTTTAGTAATGCTAGTGGGGGAAAAAAATAAGTTTTTTCAGTAGCTTCAACCACTACCCCAGAACTGTTCTCAATAGAGGTGTCATCCTGGTACTACCCATGCCAGCTATGGGTTACGCTTCCCTTAGTGGAGCCAGGGCATAGGGATTGGTTCTGTTCAGACTGTATGGCCTGGCAATGCAAAAGGGGCATCTATCATACATTTGAATCAGTTACTGTGCAGATCAATCTGGTAGATGTTACTCCATAAGCTCAGAGTCTGACCCATCATAGGTACTCAATAAATGTTGTTACCACATCCCCATGCTTGCGCGTGAGAAGCCCACAGGGGCCTTGCTGCCACGTCTTGTTCCAAGCGGATGTCGCCTGCCGTAGCAGGCCCCCACCCTGAAGTGTGTTTACTCTGTAGACAGATGGTCTGGAGAAACACTAGGCCCCCAGGCCTTTCCATCTGACAGTTATTAATATTTCAAACAGATGTTTAGCTAGTCAGGCTGTCAGATGGAAACCATGAGCCCGCTATGGCTGTTCTCTGAATCCACTGCTTCCCAGCCCAGGACTCCCCCAGCATTCACCACAGTACCTCAGCAATATATCACTCACTGCCTTGGGCTCCTGGACTCTCTCTTCGCCTCCAAGGCCCTACCCTACAAGATGTATGAAAGGCTCCAGGACTCAAAGGGAATGTGTGTCTCTCACACACCATGGACTGTCAGGGGGAAGGGTGCCAAACAATCTAAGATAAAGAAACCAGGCAGGTAATAGTGATCATATCCATACAGGTCAAGGACCATGTGACAAAGAGTTCTAGTGTGTAGTCCAGGCCTGGTGCTATCAGGGCACTCATTCCTGGAGTCTTTGCTGGGAGGAGAATTCCATTTGCATTTGACATTCCTGTAGATCATTTCTTCTTAACCTTCCTAATGCTGTCACCCTTTAATACAGCATTATTATTGTAGTTATAATAATGTTATAACTGTTGTAGTGACCCCCCCACCGTGGTTTGATCACTACATGAATTATTTTATGTGCAAACTAAACATACCTTTGCTTTAAAAAAAAACTATTTCATTGCTACTTCATAACTGTGATTTTGCTGTTGTGATGAACCATAATGTAAATATCTGATCTGCAGGCTATCTGATATACAACCCCTATGAAAGGGTTGTTAGACCCACAGGTTGAGAACCACTGCTGTAGCTGGTGGGAGGGTTGGAACACCTGTGGAGCAGGGCTGAGATTGAGGCGCGAGCTGAGGAGTATGGCAGTATGGCCAGCCTCTGGTGAACATGAATTGAGCCCTTCAAGTTGGATGCATCCAGAGCCTTACTAGGCCTGCCATAGACCTTTCTATCCCCATCTCTAGTTCTGCTCATTCTCCTCCCTGCCTGCTGGAGGGCCGCTCACCCCAAGGTGCTGCCTAGCTCCCGGCAGGCAGCAGGTTTCCTGACCATATCCCACACTGTGCCCTCTCTGGCCTCCCATCTCCACCCATCAGACTCTAGCCATCTGGCCATCTTGATCACCCTTCCTTTTAGATCCAGGTCTTGTCTTTCCCCTGTCTCCCTCAGAAGGGGCCACAGTTACAGCTGCCTGCTCAGAGACTGTGAAATTCCTTCTCTCTGACCTTTTCCACGGTGTTATTAAAATGTTTCATGGGCAGTTGTGTCAGGAAAAAAATTATAAAGAGAAAGGAAGATGTTTTAATTTGCACTGCAGGCTGAGTGGAGCCTGCGGCAAGGGGCTCGCCCAGCCCCCCACCCGGCCACGGCTCTGTTTTTGTGGTTGGGGGAGTGATTGCATGACAGTGGCCAGGGGAAGCTGGCTGTCATGACCAGCCTGGGCATTACAGATGGACCAGTGGAGCCCGACCTCTCGAGTCTCTGCTGGCTGGGATTTATAGCACAGGTTTAGAAGTTTACAGAGCCCAGTAATTTCCACGGCAGGGAGTTGGGGTGGTAAGGACCTAGAGGTCAAACTTTGACCTTGATCCCAGCTCTGGTTGCTTGCTTGGGCTATCCCTCAAGAGCGCTTCCCTGTTCAACACGTCACCTGAGAAGGAGAAAAAAATGGGTTGAGTGTGGTTGGGGTTGCAGCCAGAGCACTTGTGCTGGGGACAGGGAGTGATGGGGGTGGCTGGGATGGCCCTTGAGGACCAAGACCTATGTCCTTACTGTCTCTTACTGTCCCACTGTAACCCACGGATCATGTGGCTATCATTCCCTACCTGTTAGGTATCTCCGGTAATTGCCATTCTCCAGATAAGGGAGGGGGTTGAGGGATAGGGATTAAGTGGCTTGTTCAGGGTCCCAAAGCTCCTAGGCAACTTCAGAATTGAGTAAAGGCTAGCCACAGAGGGACTGTGCTAGACCACTGAGTCCCTTCAGCAGCATCCAGGGCTGAGGACAGAGAAGAGCCAGAGAGGACTCTGCAGATCCCAGGTCCGAAGGGCCTGCTAGGGTTTAGCAGGTGCCATGGGATGATAGGAGATGTTCAAGGTGAATGTAACCATTCATTTGTCCCGCAGATCTTTGTTGACTGCTTGGTATCTGCCCCTGAAGACAGTGTAGGGGTGGGGGGTATGGTCCTCAGAGAGCTCACACTGCCCTGAAGAACCTGGCACTGAGAAACGAGTCTTTATATCCCATATTGCTCTCTGTGATGAAGGCCAGATAGCATTTAGAAATGGCTACAGGCTACCTGATCCAGATGAGGGTCAAGGAATACGTCTGTAAGAAAGAGGCACTATAGTAGACATCAGCAGATGAACAGGGGGAGGGGAGGATATCCAAGAGAGTGGGAAGAGCATGTGTAAAGGGCCTGTCACTGGCGTATGGGGAGGGGTATGGTATGCAGGAAGCCGAGGTTCCGTTTCCTTGAGGCCAGAGCCCTCAAATGTCTCTCTTCGTTGCAAACTGACATCCACTCCAATATGCCCATTGGACTGATGTTCAGGTAGTGTGGCCACTTCATAGCAAGCCACTTCCAGGCCCTCGCCTGTTTTGTGGGAGGCATTTGGGAAACAATGCCAAGTCCCAGCCTAGTTGTAGCAGCTCGGAGTCAAGACTTTTAACTGTCTGTGTGTTGTGCTCCCCAGTGGGGGAGGGGACGTGAGCTGAGGATGAACGGTGTCTGGGAGGCAAGCCACCCCTGGAATAGTGCAGGTTCTTCTGACTACCATATGGGTTGGAGGCAGCAGGAGACGGAGCAGACAAAGTGAAGGCCAGCAGCGAGCACACGGAAGGCCCTGACTGGGAATGTCACTATTTTCCTGTCCAAGGTAGAGTACCACCTCCCAGCTACAGGCAGACTGGCCTCAAGGAAGCAAAGGCAGGCTCCCATCCCACTCCATCTTCCATATATTCAGATGAGGCCTCTATGGTCTCTCTCTGGGTCGTAAGTCACCCAGGAGGACCTAGAAGCCTGTTTTCCTGGGGCAAGCCGTCTTTCTCTGGGGTTTGGCTGCATTTCCTACACAGTGAGAAAGTGGTGCCTCCTTGGCTGCCAGGGAGCCTGGGGTGGTGAAATGGGTATGACTGGTACAGGTTGTACAAATAGTGTCTTATGTTATGGTTGGCCTGTCTGCCACCCTGAGAGCTGAGGGCAAGCCTACATCTACCATGGTGAGCTTGGTAGTCGTAAGCCATGAGACCTCAGTTTCCTTCTCTGAGGAAGGAAACTTTTCTGTATCCTGGGGATGCTTTGCTACCATCCTGCTGGGGAGGGTGGTTGTGAGGATGAATGAAGAGGTCCATGTGAACCCTCAGCTCATTCAGGAGAGCCCCCTAGTCATCCCAGTGTTCCCAGTGGTCTTGACCAGCCCCAACAGGTGCCTCTTTTGGAGTCCTGATACTGTCCCAGCGATGGAGAACCTGGATAGTCTCTGAGCCTCTGGGCCCAGTGACATACGAGGAGGATTTTCTTCCATTTCGCTCATTCCTAGCTACATGGTATCTCTCATCCTTCCAAAGCCGACCCCATCACCTGCTCTGGACCCTCTCACCTACCCTGTTCCTCTCTCCAGCCTCTATCTGGAAGCTTTGGGGAAAGACCCATGTTCTAGACATCCTAAGGCCACAACTAACCAGATTCTCCCCCATCAAGCTGGCCTTTCCATCCCGCCAGTCAACACAGAGCCTCTATACTCTTTGTCTCTTCTCTGCCTCTTCCCTGCAGCTAACAGAAACCACTGATTCCCAAGGGAAAGGGGAAGTGATGTCATTGCCCCAGGCTGGCCATCGTGGAACCAACTTCAGTTCCATTGAGTCAAGCTCTGGTACAATGGGCCTCTCCTATCAGCGGCAAGGCCTGGCTCCCAGCTCTGTGACTGCCAGGCACCTTAGCCTGCAGGTTCGGGGGCTGCCTGCTCCTACCTCAGCCGCCCCCGTTAAACCCAAGCAAGTGGACTTAAGAACCCAGACAGGGGATCTGAGAAAGCCACTCCTTGCTTCTGCCTCGGAGGGTGCTCCCTAAAACTATCCCAGGTCCTTCCCATCCCTCTGTCCCAGGAGGAGGGCACATTGCTCCACAGCCTCAGTGAGGACCTCCTACTATCTCAGCTGCTGTAGGAGGATTCTGGCTAAGAACAGGAACCAGAGATCTAGGTTCCTGTTCTCACTTTGCTGATGGCTGAACTTGACCCATGCAGGTACCTAGCTGTGCCCTGGTCCTCTAGATTCCAGAATGTGCTGTGGAGGTGATGGACTAATAGGACAGAACTGGAGAGATGGCTCAGTGGTTAAGAGCACTGCCTGCTCTTCCAGAGGACCTGGGTTTGACTCCCAGTACCCATATGACAGCTCACAACTATCTGTAACTCCAGTTCCAGGGGATCTGATGCCCTCTTGTGGCCTCCATGGACATCAGACATGCATGCGAGGCATAGACATACATACAGGAAAAACACCCCTCCTACACATAGAAAGAAGTAATTTTTAAATAAGAGATTGGTCAACTCGAGCACAGAGTGTCTTAAAGGCACTGGTGAGTGACAGCTGTGACTGTCAACCTCATGTGCCCCAGCAGCAGTCTCTGGACCTCCACCTGCCCAGCCTCCCACTCTGACTTCCTGGGCTCCAGCTCTCCTCCCTTAGCACAGGGACTGAGCTCCTGCCTATGTCAACTGCAGGATCCAGCCTCAAAGTCGCCAAACATAGAGGAGGATAGCGGAGTCAGCCAATGGGACAGAACAAGACCCCTGGAAGAGGCAGAGCAGGGGCTGCAGGGTGTAGAGCCTGTGCAGTTGCTCGGGAACCTGAACTTCAAAGGTCCCTGTGATGCCTTAACCTAACATTCTTCCTGCTGTTTGAGCAGGGCCCTTTGGCTCCTGTTGCGTGGGCTCTGCTCATCATGGGAGCTTGCCCTGGCTGCGGGAGTTTTCTGATTCCCCACTTAAAGAAACTCAGGGGCTCTCCACAGCTTTCACCCACTCCTGCATCTGCCAGCCGGTCCTCAGACACTCACTCACTTGGTGCCTGCGCTGCGCACCGGCTACGCCCTCTGTTCACACAGAGCTTTCTTCTGTGCTGATTGCCACATTAGAAATCACTCAAACTCGGCCGGTGCCACATCATCACGCTCATGGATTCTGAGGTCAGAGATGCGGAAATCTCTTGGAGGCTGGTGATCCACCGGTAGGGTTCACCTCCACAATGGACCCTCCCGGAGAAGCAGGACATCTCCACTGGCTCTAGACCAGTGGTTTTCAACCTGTGAGTCACGATCCCTTTGCATCTGAATGACCCTTCCCAGGGGTCGCCTAAGACCTTCGGAAGTAGCAGATATTTACATTACAATTCATAACAGTAGCAACATTATAGTTATGAAGTAGCAACGAAAATAATTTTAAGGTTAGGGGTTTACCACAACATGAGGAATTGTAGTAAAAAAAAAAATGCAGCATTAGGAAGGTTGAGAACCATTACCCTGGACACTCACTGGCAGCTGAGTTTAAGCTCTCTGGGCCTGGGTTGGCACTCAGTACCTCTGCAACCAGGCTCTGATGGCATCCCTCACACCTGCCTGCCTGCATTCCAGGTCCTTGTCCTCTCTTTTTCTAGTGCCTGCTGTGCCTTCCTCTGTTTATCCAGCCCACTGGCTGTAAGAGCCAGTCCACTGTGCCCATCTCCAACAAGAAGCCCCCTCTCCCGGGTACCCAGCACACACCCATCTCTCCTTCCATCCATCCTCCCTCTTCCCCAGGTGTCTTCAACTGGGGCCACGGCACACAGTGGGTTTGAGTCCTGTGTGAGTGTCTGGGGGACCTAGGTTAACTTGCTGGAGGCACGTGGCAGGACAGAGGGTGATCAAAGGCCCCATGGGGAAACTGAGGCACAGAAAAGGTAAAGGTAAATAGTGTACCTAGATCACTCAGTCAGTCAATGAGCCAATGGCTTTTTTTT
>NC_022028.1:33285182-33288246 GCF_000317375.1 Microtus ochrogaster | reverse complement strand
AGACAGGGTTTCTCTGTGGCTTTGGAGCCTGTCCTGGAACTAGCTCTGTAGACCAGGCTGGCCTCGAACTCACAGAGATCCGTCTGCCTCTGCCTCCCGAGTACTGGGATTAAAGGCGTGCGCCACCATCGCCTGGCTCCAATGGCTTTTTTTCTTTTTTAGTTTGAAAGTTTGAATTTTTATCCATGTTGGATACCCCATAAGTCAGACATTGACATTCTATGTGATCCTAGTCTGCCCTTGTCCCCTCTCTAGGACTTGGCTTCCTGTTCAGCCTAAGGACAGGGTGACCTGGGCATCTTCTGAGGCTGCCTCCCAGGTTAGGCAGGGCTTCAGAGAGGCAAGGGGAAGGACAGAAACCAAGGTAGGGGACGGAGGTGGCAGGAGGCAGGGCAGAAGGTGGGGTACCAGCTATTGGAGAGCAGAATGAGAGGTGAGGGTACCCATTCTGCAGCCTGGATGGGGAGGGGGGTCAGAGGTAAGGGCCTTCTCTCTACATAATCCCCCTCCCCCAGCTCTCCTGGGGTCTGGGTTCCACCATCTTCTCCAGGCCAGCCAGTCTTGCTCACCTCACAGTCCCCTCCTTCAGCTGGCAGGAACCTTCAAAGGGCTCACCTGGAGAAAGTGTCCCATGGTGCCCACAGACAGGGTGGTAGTCTTACCTTCTCCCAGCAGGCTCCTAGGGCAGACTTCTGACTGCCTTGGTTCTGGATTCCTCCTCTGTGCGATGGCAGACCAGAGTTCTTACCTTAGCAGTATGAGGGGGTCTCCTCAGGGTCACAGTCCAGGGCCTCCATGAGCAAGTGATCCTAGAGAGGCCCTAGTGTCCGTCCAAGGTGTCCACCAGCTGTCCCCGGCTTTTGAAGACAGCTCCTCTCCCTGTTTCTGATAACTCTGGTTTGACTTGATTCTACCATTGCATAAAGCTGCCAGTAGAAATCACAACATGAATTATTAGCTGGGGAGATGCTTACTTAACCCAATGGGTAGGCCCCATCTGGACAGCTTACCGAATCTCCCAGAAGACGGGGGGGGGGGGGTGTCAACTTTGGGAAGACAGCCCTGCTATGTTAGCCTAGACTCTCCCCCTCCCCTCAGTGGGCCTTCCCACAGGCCCATCCTGATTCATTCTCCCCCTCCCCCACCTCCTGCCACCCCTTACCACTGGCATCTTAATTGACCTCCTTGTTCTCAAAGCCCTAGAGACCTGCGACTCCAGCTGTGCTTAAACAGAACAAAATCTCTTCCAATTTCCCCACCGTTTAAAAGAAAATTGAATTCTTTATCTGCAGCCTGGGGAGGGGGAGAGGGAGAGAGAGGAAGAGAGAAGGAGAAAAATAGGAAATAGCAGGTCACCGGCCCCTGCTCCCAAGCTGGCCTGGAAGCCTTTGTCGACACAATGTCCCTCCATTTGGGGGATGCCTAAGGCCGTCTCTCAGGACCCTCAGTGGGCTCTGGGTTCATGTCTAGTCTTCCTGTTAGAATAAGTGTGGTGGGGGGAGCTGAGCCGAGGAGGTTGAGCTGCTGACAGTGATTGACAGGTCGGAGTTCCTCTGGCTGTCAGGCCTCAGTGCTTCTGGCCTGTGTTTGTCTCCTTAATCTAAATATCCACCCTAAAACTAAAATAGGATGGAGTGCAAGGTAGGACAGGTGCTCTGGAGAGTTCTGGATGGAGTAGGGCTGTGTTTGCAGGAGAAGAGGAAGGGAGAAGGGAGGCCAGAGAAGTTTCTGGCTCCTGGGCTGAGTTGGGGTATTAAGGCAGCCCCCCCACCCCTCCCACACACACCTCTGCCCTTGAAGTGCGCCATCCTGGCTTGTGTAAGCTCTGATGGTTTTCAGAGAACCAGCAGCTTCTCAGCGCATTGATTTTTACCAAGTAAAAGAGATCTATAACTGTCGGGCTCTGCAGGGCTGCACAGCTTCTGTCACGGGTGTCCCCAGAACCCACCAGTCTCAGTTTGGGGATGTGCTGATGGCCATTGACCTCTGCCCTGACGTTAAAGCTGAGAGATACCCAGTAGCATCTCTGGCCCAGTGATTGAATCCCCGGAGTTCGGTGACTCTCGGGCACCTCATCTCTTCTGTAACTATTGTGCAGAAGACACAGGTCCAGGGAAGCAGGTGGCCCATTAGGGCAGCCAGCTCCAGATAAGCCAAGCCAAGACTGTAGTTCCAGTTTTATGGCCCCAAGCCTTAATACCCCAACTCAGCCCAGGAGCCAGAAACTTCTTGGCCTCCCTTCTCCTGCAAACACAGACCTACTCCTCTCCTTCCTAACCAGGGCCAGTGTAGTTGCCCAAGTCCTGCAAAAGTAGGCCTACCCACAGATGACCGAGAGCAGTCCCTCACCAGGGACCTTGGTGTCCTCTTCTGGAAAATGGAAGGACTAGGCTGTATGCTCTCTAAGCCTCGCATGCCGACTTGTGATCACCTGCCCCCAGACAGTCTCTTCCCACACCTAGAGCTTCGGCTCAAAAGTCACCCTTCCATAAGCTGACCACTGATTGCTCCTGCTCAGGCAATTGCTCTAAGGACACTGGAGCAAGGAAAATGGACCCCCCTGGGCAACAGGAGAGAGAATTGATGTAAAAGTGGCCAGGGCTGGAGCGAGTTCATAAATACTGCAGACCAAAGGCCGGTGCCAAGGCCGCCTGGGCTAGGTACTGGGGAAGGTCTCCAGCCTGGGCTAGGTACTGTGGAAGGTCCCCAGCCTGGGCTGGGGTGACTAGAGTACTGGGCAAGGAAAGCCACCAGGGCCCCAGCTAAGTCTGTCTATACAGCAGCTAGAAGGATGTCTGGGGTAGATGAAGTGCAGGAGAGGGGCATACAGATGTGAGAAGTAGACCTGGGTCTGTGGGCTCAGGGCGGCTTGTGGGAGGGGTAGGAGACATGCATCCTGCCAACTCATCTCTAGGGTGGCTCACAGGCCTATAGATGCTGGCTTACCTTGTGCTTTTAAAACTTTATTGCTAGCCGGGTGGTGGCGCACGCCTTTAATCCCAGCACTCGGGAGGCAGAGGCAGGCGGATCTCTGTGAGTTCGAGACCAGCCTGGTCTACAAGAG
>NC_022028.1:33251307-33285078 GCF_000317375.1 Microtus ochrogaster | reverse complement strand
AAAAAAAAAAACAAAAAACCTCTGTTTTATTTTATTCTTTATTATTTTTATTTATATGTTTATTTAATTATTTTTGAGATAAATCTCCCTATATAGCCCTGGTTGGCCTGTTAACTTACTAAGTGGACCAAACAGACTTGAATTCACAGTCTGCTCTCTGAGCTCTGCCTCCAATGGCTGGGCTTAAAGCATATGCCACATGATCTTGTTTACCCTCATGACCCTAGGATGTGACTACATGTTCTAATAGCATTTTCTATTTTATGCTACTACACATAGTTTTTTTGGGGAAAAAAATGTACTCGAGACCCACTAGAATCTAGTGTCTACCCTTTTCGCTTCTCTGGGCTCATTTGAATGAGGAAGAATTGGGGGGGGGCAGGCATTAAATCTAGGAGTGTCCAATTTTCAGCCCACAAGTTGCAGAAGCATGCATGTATTTATGTTACATGAGATTGTGACATGATATTTTATCTATGAAATTCATGCCTAAAAACACACAAATTGCAGAGAGAAAAGTCACACACACAAACACACACACACACACACACACACACACACACACACACACACACAATCTCATCACATTTTAAAGAGCCACATTCGAAGATACACCAGGCCATGTGCAACCTGTGGGCCACCAGCTGGGCACGCCTACACTAGACTGACTTCATGAACAGCCACTGGGGATTGACCCAAGTGCACCGCCCCTGCTCTGCCATCTGATGGCGGTGTTGGTGACAGATTTCCATCCGGTCTTGGGACACCAACTTTATCCTAAGCCTGCTACTTTGGAGCTGTGACTTGGAATGGCATTGGCCTTTTACTAAAAAAGACTAGTCTAGCCGCCAGCAGGAAGCCCCAACAATTGTTTATACCAGACTGGTGTGTTCATCTCCCATATAAAAGGGGCAGAGCCTCAGGTGGCTCCCTTAAGTACTCCTCTGCATCATGTGTGGTATGCAACCCTCACCTTCATGATCCAAAATTCTTGCTAGAACCCCAACTATCACACCATCCAAAATACTTGCTAGGACCCCAGCTATCACAACTATATTTTAAATTATAGAAGGAAGTGAAGAAAGCGCTTCTCCTCCCCCACAATGCACCTGTGTAGGGGTTGATGCCTGCGGAGACCAGAAGAGGGTGTCAGACTCTTTGGAGACATATACTGGCAGTTTTGTGCCACCAGACATGAGCACTGAGACTGGTCCTCTGCTGAGCCATCTCTTGAGCCCCCTCCCCTTCTCTGTTCAGAATTCCTAGAAATACATTGAAAACTTCTGTTTTCATTTTATTGTCCCAAACTGCGTCAGGTGGCAGAATTTACCTGCACAAGAGGCCTGGAACATTGTCTTTCCTTTTAGTATTGTACCATCTTAAAGAGGGGGGGGCATGGTTTCTATTAATTTGATAAGCAGGTGGGGAGGGCTTGGATGTCTAGTCTCTGTCAAATCACCTCTGCACTTCAATTTCCTTTCCTGGAGAGTGAGGGGGAAGAATACTTTCAACGCCTTTTTTTTTCCCTTTGGTTTCTCAAGACAGGGCTTCACTGTATGTCCTGAAACACATTAGGAACCAGGCTGGCCTCAAACTCAGAGATCCGCCTACCTCTGCCTCCCAAGCACTGGGATTAAAGATATGTGCCACCACTGCCCAGTGATGCTTCTTTCTTATAGATTTGCTGTAAGAATACAATGATGTAATGTGAGCCGGGAGCTCAACACATGCCTGGAACAGAGGAGGAACTTGGCTTAAACATGAAGTCGCCTGTGTCATGTGATGTACCTTTTGTGTACATCCACCTGTCATGTCCCCACCTGTGACGGCCTATGAGACTCCTTGTTTTATAGAGGGAGAAGCTAGTGCCAGATGGCCACCCCGCTGTGGCTGGCAGTCTGAGCTTATGTTTCTAGGGCATGGATACCCTTCCCTTAAATGAGCCTCACAGACTGTTGGAGGCGCCTGGATCCTCCCTGTGAACCTGGCAAAACCTAGGGCTAGGCTGGGGAAATGGCTCAATTATGCTTCCTCTGGGAGTATAAGGACCCCAGAACTGTGGGGGAGGGGTAAAAAAGCCACGTGTAGTGGCCCATGGTTATAAACCTAGCCTGGGGTCAGCTGAGGGCTGTGGGGAAGCAGAGATTGGCAGATCTGAACCACACTGGCCAGCCAGTCTAGCCTACTTCACAATCCCAGGCCAGTGAAAGACTGTCTCAATAAACAAGGTTTTTGAGTCCCCCCTCCAAGAATGACAGCTGAGGTTGACCTCTGGCCTCCATATGCATACATGCACACATGAACATGTATCCACACACCCCTCTCATGGGACCATGAGATGACTGTCACCTTGTAGAACAGACCCAAAGTGGATCTCTGTTTCCCGGCTTCCCGACAGAACTCAGAGTCGGTACCTTTACCTGTCAGTCACCTTCCTCCCTACCAGCAGAGAACCCAGACTGGACCGAAGTCCCCCATGGGTTCCCACTGTGTGCAATAAGTCCTTAAAACCTAGAATAAGAAGATCGGGGCCTTCGACGGTTGAATGATCAGGGACATTTTGCTCTGTAAGCCTCAGTCTCCTTCTCTCGGTATCTGCAAAATGAGAATCCACTGAGCCCTCTGTCTCTGAGGCCAGGGTTAAAACAGTGTCCTTCTCCAAGCTCATAGGCCCTTCTGGGCGCTGACTGGGAAAGGGGATTGGGAGTGGGGAAGCTCAAAGGTTCTGAGCCTAGGACAGGACTAATTCTTGATCCCTAACAGGCACAACGAGACATCACACACACACACACACACACACACACACACACACACACACACACACACACACACACCCCGTGTAACCTGGGTTAAAAGGCCAGGAGAGTTAAGGACTGGAGCTACAGACCCTGCTAAGCTCAGATATCTCAGGGGAGATATACAATCCCAGCTGTGAACCTTGTCCTTAATTTCTCGCGTCATGTGGGACTGTGAAATTCATTAGGGCCTGGCGGGTGGAGTGATGGAGATGTCAGGCAGGCAATCGGGTGGGTATTTAATCCGTCAGATGTGAGGCTTGCCATTTAGCGAGCCAACGAGAGAATATACAATCGATATGTTCATTAGCGACAACATGTGTTGGCCCAATCAGCACCTGCCAATGACAGCAAGCACAGGGGCACATCACCCATGCTGCAAATCACCTTGGAGAGAGGGCAGTCCCCGTCCCCCACCATCTAGGTACCCTTCTGCACCTTCCAACTAGTCTAAAAGCTGCCAGTCACCTGTAAGGCCCTGTAGAGGTGGGGGCAGGGCTGTGGATGATTCAGGGAGGAGACCCTGGTGAGCAAGCTGAGGCGCTGGGGAGGCTACTCCAGGGGGTTGATTGGACTGTCTCTTCTCTTCTATCCCCTCTCCTGGGTACATGCAGTCCCTCTTAACTCAGCTTCAGATGTGTGTCTGTCCCCACACCTCTCCTCTACCACATAATCCCAGCTTGATAACAGCCGTAGAGAGGTCCAAGTCCTTCTGATTACAGAAGCCTCGCCCTCCCCAGCCAGTCCCCCTCCGTGTCCCCAGGAAAGTGGCTTTCTGCGTTCCGTTTGCTTTGCTTGGTGATCAGATGTGATTGAAAAGAAAGAAAAAAGAAAAGAAGTCACTCAGTCGCATCTTCTTCAAACCTAAGTGCATAAAGGAAGGTCCTACAGAGGGACTGAAAGGGGCTTTCTCGATTCTTCTTCCTCCTCTTCCTTCTCCCGTTTCTTCTTCTTCTCCACGTGTATGTGAAAGCCAGACAGATCAGGGCTCAGCTCTTGCTCTTTCTGGTTGCTGGCTGTAGAACCCTGAGGCACTTTGTAGCTGTGGGACCTATGAAAGCAGTGAGCGTGCTGCCATGCCCCCATCCCCCCTGAGGGCTCTGTCCTAGGTCAACCTCCCCCCCCCCCCCGAGAAGCCACACTGGAAACAAACCTGGAGGGCAGGCGACTTGCTTGTCAGAAGACCTAGAGAAGTGGCTCCTGGCACCTACAAGTGCCCCAGGAATAAGAGCACAATCATTCTGGGAAATTAGGGCGTGGAAGCCACGCTCTATCCCAGCTCAGGGACCAGGAGAGCTGAGCCACAGAAAGTGAGGGCGTCTTCTGAAGAGGTGACTTCCTGTCATTCTAGCATTCTCTAAACAAAAGCCCACAGACAGAGAGGCAAATAGGCAGACAGGTCCTAGGATAAAGTAGTACCGGGGGTTCAGAGATGAGCTCAGAGCCATGTTTAGTGGCTCTGTGGCTTCTGATGCCATTGGACACTTAGAAGATGCCTTATGGACACATGGGATGGGATGTGGTGCCTCAGGGACCTCCTCTGGGAAGTGTCCATCAGTGCAGTTCTTGGACTCTGTACCCTTGACCCTGCCACTCAGCACAAGAGCAGATTCCTGGAAACTGTGGTACTGATGTCACCAGTGATGTGATGGAGATGAGGGTGTCCTGGGATTGACCCTGTGCAGGGCTGTTGCCCTATGCCTGTGGTCATGGAGGCTCACTGAGAAGTCCTAAGTCATGCTGGGCATTGGGCCTTGTCTCAAGGAGTCTGTGTCTGATGCTGGGTCCCTGGGAGGCTTGTTTGACCACTGGTTCCACCTGGGTGGCTCTGGAGCCCAGCTCTGCCACCAAGTGATTGCAGTCTTACCTGTGGCCTTCAGCAGGCAGGTCTCAGGAACTAGCCAGCCTTCCTCCTTAGTTCCTGTCAAAGTATATGGGTAGCAGGGCAATCCTTCCAGAGGCTTCCTGTGTGGAGTCTCTTCTAATCTCTAGAACCCAGGCAACCCTAACCTCCACCTCTATCTGCATCTGTCCTTCTTGCTCTTCTGAGTGTATCTCACAAGGACACTTGTCATTGGATTTAAAACCCACTATGACATCATCCTTAAGTTAGTTACACCTGCCAAAGTCATTTTTCTGAGGTCACGTGCCCCTGGGGTAAGGACATGGACATGTCTTGAGGGGCAACCAGTTGACATATTTCATCCTCCTCGATCATGACTTACAGATAGCAAAATGGACAATTGGATAATACGTTATACCAAGGACATTGGGGCTGGCCACGGGATCTAGTAGATCTTCCAAAGCAGGCTTTTCA
Source organism: Microtus ochrogaster (assembly GCF_000317375.1). Taxonomy (NCBI): domain Eukaryota; kingdom Metazoa; phylum Chordata; class Mammalia; order Rodentia; family Cricetidae; genus Microtus; species Microtus ochrogaster. The sequence goes on along the minus strand of NC_022028.1, from coordinate 33,279,966 downwards.
TAGATTCTCCCCATGCCCCACCCCCACCCTCTCCATCCATCTCACCCCAACCCCGTCTTGCATTATCTATTCCAGGACCATGGCCTCTTCAGCTAGGCTTACCTCAGCCTCCCTGAAATGCCTTCCCCACCCTTCAAGGACCACTCATTCCTGCAGGGTCTCACCCCACCCCTCTTTGCCCATGCTGTCCTTGGACTCCTAACCTCCAGCCATGGTGCGTCTGTTCTCTTGCCTGTGTGAGGACTATACCCCCAGTTGCATGGAAAGAGTCTAGACTGCCTCTAGTTCTTTCCAGTGTCTTCTCTTGTCCTGTATAGCTGTGGCTCTGGTGATCAGGCAGGTTCATGTTGAACTGTGGCTGGGAAGGCTGAGCCACTAGACCAGCAAGACCAGAGCAATAGACACCCCAGACAGGACTAGAAAGAGCCCCTTCCTGACACAGTGAGGGAAACTGAGGCACGGGACAGGGAGTGACTCCTCTGAGTGAGATGAGAACCTCTGATAGTTCAAGTTCAAATTCTGGCTCTGCCACTGCAGTCCACTGACCGTAACGTGTCTCTCCGGGCCTCAGTCACTCACCTGAAACACAGATGTGATAATGGGGAGAAAATGAGAAACAGGCTCACTTGAGTGTGCCTAACACATAAACAGTCCACCATCTATTGTCTAAAACTATAATCGCTGAGAGTGTTTTTAGAAGTAGATGGGTTGGGGAAATGCCTTGAAAATGTGAGGGTCTGGGCTGGGATCCCTGGTACCCCCACAGAAAAAGCCCCGTGACCCTAGTGCTGCTGCAGGGGAGGTAGAGAGGATTCTTGTGTCTCTCTAGGCAGCCAGCCAGCCTCGCCGATCTGGCAAGTCCTCATGAGAAACCTCGTCTCAAGGGTGGGAAGCGTTCCTGAGTGACAACACTCAAGGTGGCCCTCCATCCTCCACACATGTGCACACACATACACATACTTGCACACATATGCACACAATACAGAAATAAAATGACGCTGCAGGCCGTGTCTTTGTTATTGTCCAGCCTGCTGCCTCTTGCAATGTACTCGACAAACCTATTTTTCTTTCTTAAAAAAAAAAAAAACAAAAAAAAAAACACATGTGCAAAAATGATGAAATTCCTTATGCAAACCTTTGGTGTCCGCCCCATAGCAGAATCTCAGCAGCACTATGTGACTTCAGTGCCTTGCTTAATCTTTCTGAGCCTCACTTGCCTCATCTATAAGGTGAGAACCATGTTAGCTGAGCCTGAGTGTCAACATGTCTGCATTACTCAGCGCAGCACTGGGACCCTTAAGGACTGATTGGGATGGAGTGCTGCTCTGGCAGGCAGCCGCCACCAGCAGAGGTTTTCATCTGGGACCCCTTACCTTATAGGGGTGATGTCAAGTTGTTAAAGACAAGTGTCCCTTACCTTATAGGGGATGATGTCAAGTTGTTAAAGACAAGTGTCCCATACAGCACCAGGCCCACATACTTGGTCATTCCTCTGCCTTTGAGCCGCTGCCCCCACTCCCCCGCCACAAACAAGAGTCCTTGGGGATCGCCAGGCAGTAGGCATACTGTGCTCCTGTCCCCCTGACAGCCTTTGACACAGCATAATTGCTTCCCCCACGGCAACTCCTTTAAGTTCAGAGCTGCTGGCCAGAGCAATTTGCTCCCCATCAATTTTTATTTCCAGATCTTAAAATAAAGGGAACTAAAGCAACGAGCACCGCTACCCAAGAACAACACCACATCTACAATAGACAAGTCAGCCCAGTGCCTCGAGAGCATCCTGCTAGCCTCCCTTCTAGCCTGCAGGACCAACATCTTGATAATCCAGCAGGGTGGGCACCGTGTCTCCTTCACCTTGACCCAGCTTCTGTTGTGCAGCCCAGGTATCCGGGAGGTTGGGCTGAGGATGTTCACCGGGAGCACCTGTGCAGAGGATACAGAAAGTGTGCTGAGACCTGGGGTAGGGAGTGGTAGGGATGAAGCTTGGCTGCCTGGTGTATGCAAAGTCCTTGGTTCAGTCCCCAGCACTACATACGCCAGATGTGGCTGTACATGCCTGTGAGCCCAACTCTCAAGAGTTGAGGCCGGAGGATCAGAAGTTCAAGGTCACTCTTGGCTGCGTAGCAAGTTTGAGGCCAGCCTGGATTACATAAGACAGACTGTAAAATAAGACAGAACAAACAAACAAACATCAATGTCCACTTTACTTGGAAAGTGGTCCCTGTGTGCCAGATACAGCAGAAAATACCCTCCATCAATTGCCTTCATTGATCCACCACAGCCCCACGATAGCAGCCCCACTGCTCTTGTCCCTAGTTCACAGATAAGGAAACCTGGGCTCAGAGTGGATGTTATGATGGGGGCTTCTCCTTCTCACCTCCCTTTACTTATCCTCCTATGATGTCTCCATGCTCCCTCCTCTCCCCTCCTCCTTCTGCTGGCTCACCCCTCCTCCTCAGCAGCATGCCCTGTTCCAGACTTCCTACAGACTCAGCCCAGACCAAGCACCAGAGACTCCCTTGAGTACGTCTCTTTCCTCTTCGCCCACAGCCTGCCTGCCATTTTTTTCCCCTGTAACCTGTGGTCAGCCCCTGGTTCCACTGCTCCCTGGACCACCCATCATCTGATCCCTCCGAGTCCTAACACTCCCCAGAGCCACGATCAGTAGCTCTTCTCCAATGATTATGGCCACCCCCACCCCCAGGAGGCACTCAGAGTAGCAACATCCTGCCATCCTTGACCCCTGCTCACCACATGGCCACTGTGGCCTCATCTTCAATCCCACTTCAGTTGAATGGAGATAGAAATTTCCCAATGTATTTTACATTACTCTGGAAGCCCAAAGAGCCTAGATGTCCCGGGCTATAACTTCCCACCTAGAATGGTTATCTGCAGCCCTGGTGGGAGGGAGATGAGCACATTGAAAGCTCTATGCTCTCAGGGCCCATCGGTGGAGCTTCCTCCCACTGATGCCAGCCTCTCTAGCCCCCACTCCCAATTTCTCGGCAGAGCCCCTCCACTCGCACTTGGTTGGAGGGGCTGCTGCAAGGGCCCAGTTGATGATGAATGTGAAAAGGATGACGGCGCAGCACCGGGGCTCGGTGGAGCTGTTTAAAAATGCATTCTGCCATGTAAATTTCTGCCCCATCAATCCTTATGACATGCCACACATTGCTATTGTTTCCTGAACAAATTGTGCCTGGTGCCCTTCTCTGCAGCTCTGTGCACGGGAGCAGAACTGCCCTCGACGCCAGGACCCGGTGCTGCCTGCGAGGTAGCTCAGCAGCTGGGCCTGCCGTGCTTCAGAGCGGAAGGCCCGGCACACATGTGCAGGGAGTCCGGATGTGCATGCGTGACCAGAGTGCAGGTGTTACGTGAGGAGCCACTGCGCATGTGCCTACAGGCCTGCTGGGAGAGATGTCCAGGTGGCTGGGAGAGGTGGGGAGAGGACCACAGGGGCTGGCGGGGAGCACTTGAGGCTGAAGAGGAGGGTATGGATGATCTGTGTGTTTCTGTGTTAGCAACCTGGGAGCTCTGCCTACCTGCACCAGACAGAAAAGGAAATTTCTGGAAGTATATATAAGGGAAAGTCAGGTTACTGGAAAGTAGGTCTATTTGGGACTCAGGGTGGGGGAGAGGGAAAGAGAAAGAGGGGGTGTGTGCATATGAAGACTTGGGGAGATGCAGAAAGGGAAAGGGTATAGTGAGGGACAGTTTTTAGTCTCCCTAAAGGGTTTGGGGAGTTAGTTGGCTTGGCTACAGATGAGAGGTCTGTCCCAACAGGAAAAGAGTCAGATAGCCAAGTCCAGCATCCAGGAAGAGTGGGGCTGTGTTTGGAAGGAGGCCCAGAGAAAGCCCATCTAGAGCGATGTGAGCAGTGGGAGTCAGTGGGGTTTAAGGCTCAGAAATAGCAGATAAACATGAACAAGGCCAAGTGAAGGGCCCACAGGGAGGTATAGGAACACTGTGTAGGGCTGTGTGAGGAGACAGTGGCAGGACAGGTATCCTAGGCTAGGACATTTGCCTTAGAGCAGCCTAGAGGAAGGGGGTGAAAAAGGTTCATCACGAAGACTAGGTGGGTAAGAAGGCAATTTCAGGGAGCTCGAGGACCTGGGAATCCCTCTAGGATGCTGGGCCTGATATGAGTGCTGGACCCACAGACACAGGGAGGCCTGAATAGGGAGAATTAGGTAGGTCAGGTTACCTGTTTTCACTAGGGTGCTCTAACCCTCAACAGAAATGTCAGGATAGAGACTACACCACACCAACCTTCCCTTCAAGTGGGCCGAAGACACCCATACAGACAAAGCCCAGACTTGGACAGAGCTGGGAACCTTCTTTGGTAGGCAGTAGAAGGCTCTACCTGAGGAGATGAATCTTGGAAGAGCTGAACTCATGCTAGCTTAGCTAGCTCCTCTCAGTCAAAGCTGAAGGGACACCGGAGCAGGGACAGAGCTGCTGAGACGGGAGGAGAGACCTGCCTGTAGGGACCCCCTGGCTCCTTTAGACCCGGAGCACCCAGACCCCCACCCTCTATTTTCAGGAGAACCAGGAAGGCACATGGTTAGAAACTCAGGCTTCAGCTATCTGGTTCATATTCCTGCACCATGGCGGTGTAACCTTGGATAAGTTAGTTGACCTCACAGAGCCCTGGGCCCCCCTTTCTCTATAGAATGGGGGGTCCCACAGAGCTATTGGGAAGATGGGATAAAAGCATGGAAACTATTTGTAAAATTTGTGGCCTTTAGTGAAATGCTCACGAAAAAAAAAAAACCCACAAGGTGTACCACCCCTCCCATTGAAGTATTGAGTAGAGACCGGCATTTCTGACTAATCTGGGGACCATCCCCCGCCCCTCCAGACTCCCCACTCACCTTGTCTTAACCTTTGGAATTTTCTCCCCATGTGTATTTTTTTTTTTCCTTTTCGTCCACAGCAGAAAATTACACTTGTGCTGGCATTGTCCATCAGGAAAATAAGCACCGTGGGCACAATCGTGCAGCTCAAATGCCGAATGCGCTCTGCCAGAAAAGCTGTGCAGGACAAGGTTGAGGAGATGCCTCCCAAACCAGGCATCTAGGCACCCCAGCCATGACTCTGTCCCCCTAGGGAAGGCATGTGGGACAGGTGCTAAGCCCAGGGCAGGTGCTAAACCCATGGCAGGTGCTGGCTGCGAGGTGCTGACCGTGGGGGTAGACACTGGTCAAGGAGACATGAACTGGCCATAGCGACAGTTGCTTTGCCCTGGAAGCAGGCACTGACCATGGAGACAGATAGTGACCCACCTTAATTCCTTCTAGTCTGTGGAAAGCCTGGTGGGAAGGCAAAGATGTTCTGAGTCTCCAGGTCTGGGTGCCCTGCTACGCACAGCCAATAGCTGTCTTGTAGACACCAGGCACCTTACCACAGGCCCTTCTGTCGCTCAGTTCAGCCTCTCTAGGCTTCTTTCCCACCTAGAGCTCACTCTCTGCCATATCTCCTCACGGCTCTAGACCTTGTGTTCCACTATCTAGCTAGTTCTTTCTCAGCCATCTAACTCTATATTCCTATCGTAAGCCACCTTTCAAAGAGGACTTGACACTTTGGTTCCTGGTACAGCATCTGGCACCTTGGAAAAGCTAGAAAGAATTTACTGAGTAGTGAGGGTAGGAGAGAGGGCAGTTGCTATAGGTGCCTCCAGGTAAGCCAGCCATCCTCCATCTGCCCTTCATATCCACTGTGCTCTGTCTGAGGTCCCCCCAAGAGAGTCATGCCTCTCCAGGCTGTGACCAGTTGGTCTTTAGAAGTAGCCAGAGTCTGAGGTGCTTCATGAACCCCAGGTTGCCCCTACTCAAGCCACATGGCTCCTCACTGACCACAGGAGCATCTGCTTGTGGCGCAGAAGCCCAACACGCTAACGCTTTGGCTAGAAATGGGATTTCGCTCCGTTGGCAAAGACTGAGTCCATGTGTGATGCCACATGTATCAGCAAGCTCGATCTGAGCTTGTTCACCAGGAAGGAAGTGGGGACACATGAATGATGTTCAGGTCCCCAGACTGTGCCATGCATTCCAAGAGAGATGTGACTAAGGACTCTTGGCCACGACCAGCAAATGTTCAGAGTTCTCTAAGGGAAGGGGCATATGGGGTGGGTCCTGATGGGTAGGACAGAGTTTTAAATGAAAGGGCGGAGTCATGAACAATGAGAAGAGTTCAGGGTGCATCAGGGAAGGTATGGCTACAGGAACAAAGGCCAGCTGGGCTGTGGCTGCTCTAGACATCAGGATGTTGGTCTGGATTAGCTCATCAAGGAGCCATTGAGGGTTTTTTGTTTTGTTTTGTTTTGTTTTTATCAGAAAAGGACACTTATTTTTTTAAAGATCATTTATTTGTGTGTGTGTGTGTGTGTGTGTGTGTGTGTGTATGTGTGTGTGTGTGTGTGTGTGTGTGTGTGTGTGTATTATATGTGTACAGGTGCCTACAGATATTAGAAGATGGCATCAGACTCCCTGGAACTGGGGTTATAGGCCATTGTGAGCTGCCTGATGTGGGTGTTGGAATCCAAACTCAGGTCCTCTAGAAGAGCCTCTGTTGCTTACGTGGAACTCAAAGTCTTTTACTATGAAGTGAAGTCATACATTTTGTCAAAGTGCTAGCATATTGAACTTCTGCTCCGTCAGTATACAAAGCAGTGGGCAGTCAGTCGCCAGTGAAACCATGCTGATTACTCAGCAGCAAGCTCCATGAAGCACTTGCTAGTGCTCTTAACTGCTGAGCCATCTCTCTAGTGCCTGTGGAGAGCGGTCATTTTGGCCATCGGATTTATGTCTTGCCCCTACAGCCCTCCAAGAACCTTGACGGCTGGTAAAATGTACTAGTATGTCTCCGTCCATATGTAAATGTCAACCCAGCATCCAGGGAGGACAAGGTGGGATGGTGGCCTTGACACAAGTGCCAGAAACAGGTACTGGAGACTTGTTGAGGTGTTCACCTGGAGACCAGGGTTGCCTGGGCAGCTAGGTCAATCTGAGACACCTGTGCGGCCAACTATACCACCTTCCCATCATCCCTGAAGTCACCTACCTGACCCAGAGGCCCCAGGAGTCTCCTGCAGGATACCCATGTACTCATTTCTAGACCGTGGCAGGAAAGAGGGTGCTTGTGTCTGGAGAGGATTATATTTTCTATCTACAGGCCTTTGGTCACGTCCTGAGGTGAGCCATGACCTGTCTGTCACTTGTTCTAGCCATAAACTTCAGAGAGCTGCTGTGGGCAAGTCTGGGGAAGAGGGTAATTTAGTAGGTGCTCGAGCAATCAGAGCTGGGCGGGGTAGAGGCAGGCAGCAGCTGCCTGACTGTACTGGGTGGCAGATGGGCAGTAGAGAGCTGAATGTCCAGCCCTGAGGACATTGTTTTGGGGCCCCTAAAGACTCGCACATAAACTGTTGAGACAGGAAAAACCGCTGAGCTCCCGTAGTCCAGCATCTTCTCTCTGGAGTTTGGGTCTAGAACAGTTGAGGCCCAGGGGAGTCTAGTAGTGAGACTGGGGATCAGCTGAGATCATCTTAATGTAGACGCTGGCCTCTTGCCCTAAGGCATACCCTCCCTTCCCTGTGTGTGCTGGACTCGGCATAGCTTCCAAAGAGCCTGGTTGGTCCCTGGGGTCCTCTCACAGCCTGCTCAGGCCACTAAGGCTGACAAGGGAACATTTGTGGGCCCTCTGGGGTCACCATCTAATAATTGTGTGAAATATGTAGGCCCAGGACCAAGTACATCTGTCAGTCTGTCCTCGCCCTGCATCAGGGGTACCCAGGCTAAAAGGGGCTGCAGGTTAAAGCATTAACCAAGGTTGGGTTCAAGGAGAGCAGGAGCAAGTAAGACAGGCCAGAGAAGAACCCTAAGCTTGACCCTATATATACAGGCAGCACAGCCTATGCCGACCTTGGAGTTGTCTGTGGCCCAGCCTGAACTGGAGGTGGCTGCATAAACTAGACAGGCTGGAAACCCCTCCCCTCCCCACCTTGTAAGGCACAGAGTTCTTGACCTCACCTTGGCTTCATACAGTCGAGAAATAAAAGCCGGCTGATACCTTGGTCCTGGCCTACATATTTCACACAATTATTAGATGCTGACTCCAAAGGGCCCACAAATGTTCCCTTGTCAGCCTTGGTGGCCTGAGCAGGCTGTGAGAGGACCCCAGGGACTAACCAGGCTCTTTGGAAGCTATGCCGAGTCCAGCACACACAGGGAAGGGAGGGTATGCCTTAGGGCAAGAGGCCAGCGTCTACATTAAGATGATCTCAGCTGATCCCCAGAGTCTCACCACTAGACTCCCCTGGGCCTCAATTGTTCTAGACCCAAACTCCAGAGAGAAGATGCTGGACTACGGGAGCTCAGTGATTTTTCCTGTCTCAGCAGTTTATGTGCAAGTCTTTAGGAGCCCCAAAACAATGAAGGGCACAGACCTTCTTTCAAGGCAGGGATGTGGGGGGCGGGGCTGGGTCGCTTTACCCTTCTCCTCTGTGAATGACTCCCCTCCTTTCAAGTGCCTTTTAAATCCTTCTGTATTAGTCGGGGGAACAGAACCAATAGAATGAATATGTACTGAAGGGCATTTTATTAGATTGGATTACATGACAAGGTCTGGGTAGTTCAACAGCGGCTGTTGTACATGGTGAAGCCGAGAACCCAGTGGCTGCTCATTCTACAAGGCTGGGCGCCTCAGCAGTCCCTTTTAGCCCTGAAGGTCTAGAGGGTTCCTGAAGAGCTGCTGGTTTTCAGTCTACTTGGAAGCCTGAAGAGACTGGGTTCTGATATCAGTGAAGGAACCGCAGCCACCACCAACAGCAACAATAGCAACAGCGTTAAAGTAGAGGAACTTCCCTTTAAGAGTGAAGGCAAACAGGCCAAGTTGAAGCTTCCTCTTCCAGCTCCTTTTGTGTGGAGTACCTCCCACATCTATCACGTGTCTTCCCACTTCAAATAACCCGCTCAAGAAAATCCCTCTCCTGTGTGCCTAGCAGCTTGTCTTTTATTTGATCCCAGATCCAGTCATGCTGACAAACATGATTGACCATCTTTCCTTCCTCCTTCCCTCTCTCTTCAAGTTTCCCACCCCATATTCCTTTTCTTGCTAGATGGCACCCATTCCCTTCTTGGCACCAGGGAACACATGCCCTTTCTGTGTACCAGGCACTGTGCCAGCCAGAGCCCAGCAGGTGGAGGCCCCACTCTGCCATATCACCAACCCTCTTCTCAAACAGAGAAGGATGATGTTTGGTTCCCCAGGGGCCATCTTGTGCCTCTACCCACTCCGGCCCCCACCAAAGGACTCCATGACGTGGTATCAGTTTTTCCTCAGACACAGAAACAGTGCTGGCATCTGGTGATACCCTGGATGCTGCATTGCCCCTGGGACCTAGGAATGGAGGGCATGAAGTTTTCCCGATCCTCCTTTCTCCACCTCTGGAAGGGGAGAACAAAGGTATTACCAGGAGCGCTGCTGTCGCCTCTGTCCTGGAACACCCAGGCTCCTTTCCTTCTGGAACAGTGCTCCTCTGGGGTTAGAGAACTCCGCTCAGCAGCCAGGGGCATGGGATACAAAGTGAGCTTTGTTTCAAGCTGTGATACCTAGGTAAACGATGGACTTTTGTGGTACCTCAGTTTCCCCATCTGTCATTTGGGTTTGGTATAAGAATGACATCTCTGTGTGGGGGCGGCACTAAGTCTCCAGTTGTCATGAGGAGTGGCTCGGGCGGGGGAGGCCCTGGGGAGTCAGTGTCTGCTTCTGTATTAACTCGGCACAGCATATACACTGAGGAGCTTAACCCGGCTCTGAACCTGGCTGGGATCACAGTGGAGGATGGGGGGGAGGGGAGGGCGGTAGCAGCTGTCTGCATACAGACTCTAGAACCATTGCTGTGGAAACTGGGCGCAGGAGGCAGTGCCCTGAAAACAGGCAGCCCAGAGCCCTCAGAAATGGCATCTTTATGAATAGCCACATTTTCTGGTTAACTAAGGTCTTAATTCTCTGGGTATAAACATATTTTTCATTTCATTCATTTGGGATAGAAATATATTATTCATCTATCTGCCTTCCGGAACTGGATATACCGAGCACACATTAGCTTCTCATGAAAATTCAGGTTTATTATAAAGAACGTAGAATTTAATAGATTTCATAGAATCTGGGAGCTTTTAAAAAAGAACCTCAGAAAATATTGAGCGGAGGGGCATTAAAACGTATTTTTAGCTACCGTCTCTATTCACATACCATCTTGGAGAGAAGTCTGAGAATAAAGCCAATGTAAGTGAGCCCCAAGGTCAGCCCAGCCAACTGGTACCTGGGGGCAGACCACAGCTCGCCAGCTCCAAAGCATTTGCCTAGGAAGGGGCCAGAGTTCAGGTCGAGGACAGTGCCTACCCTTGGGGAGGACCTGCTGAATCTGCAAGGCAGAAAAGAGGAGGAGGGGAGAGGGAAGGAGAAGCTGGACGGCATCTTCAGATTGCAGCCGTGTCCAGGGTGAAACAGAAGCCAATGACCCCAGCCACCAAAGCCTTCTAGAAGGACTGTGTCCCCTCTCCCCCCCCATGGTGCCTTGACAAGTCGCCTGTGGCCAGGAACCACCTTGCTGAACAGCATAAGCTCTGGGCAATTTGCCTGGGCCACAGGAGGCACATGGAAGGGACATGGGTGGCCTGGGCTCTTTCCTAGCCTGCCATTCACCATCTCCTCTTTTACCACTGCAGGCAACCGACAATGATGTAGGCACCTTTGGGGAAGTCAACTACTTCTTCAGTGATGACCCTGACAGGTGAGTTCCTGCCCCGGCCTCTTGGCAGCTGCTTCTGACAACCCATAGGGTCCAGCAAACTGCCCTGTGCCCAGGGGAGCTCTGAGAATCTGAACCCTAGAACAGTGGTTCTAAACCTTCCTAACGCTGTGACCTTTCAATACCGCTCCTCATGCAATGGTGAGCCCCAACCATAAAATTATGTTTGCTTCTACTTCATAACTGTAAGTTTGATATAGGTATAAATCGTAGCATAAATATCTGATATCTGACCCCCAAAGGGGTCGTGACCCACGGGTTGAGAACCACTGCTCTAAAGCGAGATTGTCTGGTTCTAGCTGGAACCAGCTTGCTAAGCCCCTAAGCTCTCTGGTACAGGGTTTCTCTGGACATAGCTCTAGGAGTGGAGAAGCAGGCATCTATGAGGCCCAGAAGTTTGAACACTGTTCCTCCTGCCACCAGAGGCCACAGAGGACAGTTGAGGCCCCACTGTGTACCAGATTCTCTGTCAAACACTCACCATGCATCGGCCTTAGTCCTGGATCGTCCCTTGTCACTGATAGGGGGTTCAATCCGCAGAACTCTCCTCATTTCCATCGGACAGGAAATTGCAGCTCCAGGAGGCTGGGTGACTTACAAAAATTCACACAGCTGGTAGGCAACAGGGCTAGGCCTCTATACATGGCCTCTGCCACCAGGACACATGGCCGCTACCAGGAGGGTAACTCTTGGCATACAGCAGCTCCAAGATGGACCACATGTCTCTGTGCTTCCCTGCACATGGCGGTAATGCAGTCCTTCATCTAGACCTGGTCTGCCTCTTGCCATCAGTTTATCAGAGGCCGGGAAGACCTGCCAATTGAACATGTTCAAAGGCCTAGTTGAAGCCACAGGGCAGGTCCGCTGCTGAGAATGAGCAGCCTAGGGCTGGGGTGACACCTCGGTCAGGAAAGTACTTACCATGCAAGTATGGGGATCTGAGTTCGATCCTCCTGGAACCCAAGTGAAAAAGCCAGGTATGATGGTACATGCTTGTAATCCCAGAGGAGGGAGAGACAGGAGGATACCCTGTGGGGCTCACAGACCAGATAGCCTGAGCTCTGGGTCAGTGAGAGACCCTGTCACAAAAAACCAAAGTGGAGCCCTTCCATACACATGTGTAAACAAGTACACTTGCACACACACTATTATACATACACACCATACCGAGAGAGAGAGAGAGAGAGAGAGAGAGAGAGAGAGAGAGAGAGAGAATATAGTCACATGTATTTGGAAGCCCAACCAAGTGAGTCTGGCTGTGAACTAGCATTAACAGCCCAGAGAGTCTATGGATGATCAAGGAGAAACTTGGACCCTATTAGGTGTCACTGGCATTGCCAGACACTCTGCGACAGAGGCCCCAACACTAGATAGATGTATAGCAGTGGCTGGATGCACAGGGCAGTATCTCCCTCAGGAGCCCAGTGGTCCTGGGGCCCAGTCATCCTGACTCCTTTCTTCCCATCTCTGGACCCAGGGTTTCCCAAGCGCCCTTCCAGGCATGAATGCTGGCAGCTGCTGGACAGGCAGCGCATACACACGGTCCTGGTAGCTCATGTGGATTTCTAACGGGCACCCCTAAAGGCGATAGCTGGAGGGTTGGTCTCACTGGCCCTCATGATCCCCAGAACACTCCTACCAACCTCTTCTCAAAGGCTTGATCCCTCCAGCAAATGACAGTATCAGCTCCAAAAGAGGACCCAGCACCCTTCTCCAACTATCAGATAGCAGAATTTGTGTCCCCAGTTCTCTATTATCTAAACACGTTCAGTGGGCAAAGCTCCCCCTCACAGAGAGGGGCCTGTCACCTAGTCCTTGGCCCCCACTGGAGCTCACCCACAACGTGCTTTAATCCTGGCCTCCTCTGCATCCTCTCCTTCCTCCCTCCCGACACAGGTTCTCACTGGACAAGGACACGGGGCTCATTGTGCTCATAGCTCGGCTGGACTACGAACTTATCCAGCGCTTCACCTTGACTGTCATCGCCCGGGATGGAGGTGGTGAGGAGACCACAGGCCGGGTCCGGATCAATGTGCTGGATGTCAATGACAATGTGCCCACCTTCCAGAAGGATGCCTACGTGGGTGCCCTGAGGGAGAATGAGCCCTCTGTCACGCAGCTGGTGCGGCTCAGGGTAAGGCCTGGGAGCCCTGTGCTTGTTATCTCCTTCTGAGTTCTTCTGAGTTCTTGCAGGTGGTACCAGACTCCCATCTACATGCCTGGAGCTCCTCTGAGCATCACCTCCTGCCCCTAGAGGCAGACCCAGAAGGGACGCATTCAGCATGTTTGCCTCAACCCAGATGTCAGGCTATTTAGCCTAAAGACACCCGCCATGCCCCTTTCGAGGCCATAGGGTGGGGTTTCAGTCCCGTTGCAAGACCACCATAAGTGTGGTAAGATGGCTCAGTAGGAAAGGGCCTGCCATCAAATATGAGGACCTGAGTTCAGTCCTGAACGTCCCTGTCAAAACTGACTCACACCTGTGATCCCAGTGCGGAGGAGGGGAGACAGGAAGATCCATGTTAGCCAGTTGGCAAGGTCCAGTTTCAGTGAGAGAGAGACCCTCACTGGGAGGTGGTGGCACACGCCTTTAATTCCAGCATTCAGGAGGCAGAGGCAGGCAGATCTCTGTGAGTTTGAGGTCAGCTTGGTCTACAGAGTGAGCCCCAGGACAGCCAGGATAGTTACACAGAGAAACTCTGTCTTATAAAATTGAGGAGGTGGTGGGGGGAGAGAGAGAGAGACTCTCTCTCAAAAGATAAGGAAAAAAAAAAAACAGTGAAAAAGACACGTGATGTCAACCTCTGGCCTCCACACACACTCACACAGGTGCACATGTATCTGCACACATGTACACACACATACTTGAGAATGTACACACACACACATAAAGTAGCCACAGAAACCACAAAAGGAGAAGCAAGGGAGAGATGGGCAGGGAAGGCACAGCCTGCGGGGAGAGAGCAGGGCCCACCTGAAATGAGGCTCTGTTCTGCCTAAGTCCCCTGCAGCAAGTCCCTAACGCACAGCAGTGATCTCTAACCAGAGACTTCATGTCCCCTCACCGTTTCCCCATCCTCAGAGCCAAAGTGACAGGACCCAGGCTCTCTCCTTGGAGCTTGTTTCTGAAACAAACGCTGATGAAGGCAAGGGTGGAAAGTGGGCATGGGAGCACAAAAGATGTGAGCCACCTAGCCTGCCATGATTTTCCCCAAAGACCCCACCCTTCCCTTTGACTCGGCCCCAGGTACAGCTAGCATGCTGGAAAGCCCTGAAGGCTCTCTAGAGTCAGAGACACCCGAGAAAGCGGTCCCCACAGTCAAAGGAAGAAGGATCCCTGGTCCCTTTCTGAATATTTGCTTCCCTTCTTACTTACAAGCAACATGCATTTAATAGGAACCGACTGTGTAGCATGCAGCTGCACTCAAGAGCCAGAGGACCCTGTACACATAGGCCCGTGGACTAATTGCAAGCAGCAATTATAAGAACTTACAGTGGGCGTGAGAGCGCTAGCAGAATACCCAAGGATCCCAGTCTTAACCTGTTTTCTGTTACTGGAGTGCAGTAGCGGAGGCTGCATACTTTATAAAGGAAGCAAAGTGCTGTGTGCCCACCAATTTGACCTCGGCCTGAGCCGAGGCTCCCTCACAGTGTTGTAGACAGCATCATGAGTGGATCAGGCGAGGAAGCTCACACAGCTAGATAGGAAGCAGGACAGATTCAAGGTCAGGCATTCCTTTCCTATAGTAACTTGATCTTGATCAGGGTCCCTTAAAACTACATTAATTCATGCTGGTGGCAGAACCTCCAATGACATAACCACCTCCCATGAGGCCCCACCCCTTAAAAGTTCCACTACCTCTTAATGCTACCCATCCTGAGGACCAAGCCATTAACACATGGACTTTTGGGGACAAACTGAATAGCAGTCATAGCAATCTTATCTCTGGGGTGCCATCTATGACGTGAGGTGTTGGGGCTGGAACAGAGAATATGGGACATTGATATGCCAGTCATCCCCTGGAAGAGCCAGCTCTATTTTCCAGCCCACCTTTGTGCCCACAAGTGGAGGGAACAGGGTTTTTCCCCGAGCCAGAGAGTGGGTTCCTTTTGAGGAATAAGAAGGTCCCTGAGGTCTTGGGCCAGGAGGTGACCTGAGCCACACCATCCAAAGAAGAGCCAAGAGGAGCTGGGCTGCTTCTCCACCATGCTGTCCTGGCCCCACATCTTTGGTGAGCTCACTGGGCCGTTTCTGCCCTGTTCCTTCCAGGCAACAGATGAAGACTCCCCTCCCAACAATCAGATTACCTACAGCATTGTCAACGCATCTGCCTTCGGCAGCTACTTCGACATCAGCATCTATGAAGGCTATGGAGGTGCGAGGGGGGCAGGGTAAAGGTCCCAGCTGGGAAGAGGGGTGGTGGGCCCCTTGCAGTCATGGCCCCTTCAGGGGTGGGGGCACCCTACAACTCCCATACACCCTGTACTTTTCTGGAAGCTGCTGGGCCACTGTGGCTGGAGTAGGATGTGGCCAGAAGTCACATCTCCCCAAAGCCAAGAGCTAGCACACACCAGGCAGACCTTTCTCTGTGTCTTAATTAGGCCCATGGCCAACCGTGCAGGTACAGCGGGAAGCCTGAGGTGACTAGAGTCCATAGAGGAGGCACATTGGATGAACCTCACTGTCCTGTGGGCAGGTCTGTGTGACTACCTCCCAGCCTTTCATTGAGGGCCTAGTCTCCATCTAAAGAAATGGGAAATGGTGGCAGACTCTTCCCTGGCAGCCATGTTCTATGGCGTCCAGAGGAATGATGGCAAAGTTGCCTAGTTACACAATAGTGACCAGTTGGTGTGCTCAGCATAGAGCCTAGCGCTGGCAGTCACTAAACCAAAAAAGGTCCGTCCAGGAGACTCACCATGCTGCCTGTACCCAAGGGAGGCTCTGCACCCAGGCAGCTGGACTCTGCTTGCTAAGGCCCTTGTTCCTGCTGTTCTAGTGATCAGCGTGAGCCGCCCACTGGATTACGAGCAGATACCCAATGGACTGATATACCTAACAGTCATGGCCAAGGATGCTGGCAGCCCGCCTCTCTACAGCACCGTCCCTGTCACCATTGAGGTGTTTGTAAGTATCCAGGGACACTGGCCTTTCATTTCTAGGGTGAGGGGTGGTGAATGCTTCTTGGAGGCCTCACCTCTGCCTGGTGGGAAAGGACTGTGTCCCCACAGTTGCAACCGTCCGAAATCCTGCTCCCAGCACGTTGTTCCATTGCCTCAGCTGTCGAGGCACCTGCGCGTGTGGCCAGAGAGACCCAGGGCCCTGGAGCTCAGTGAGAGATGAATGGCCCTGCTTTGGCTCTGCATGAAGCCCTGTGATCCGCTCTGGAAAGCAAGGCTGGGGAGACAAACAGGGGAATGGTGGACGACCCCTTCCTCAGAAGCCACATTCCATGGAGTCCAAAGGAATGATGGGAAGGTCGCTGTTCCTCTTCCCTGTCCCTCTTTGTCCCTCTCTTCCTTTATTCCTCCCCTCTCTCTCTCTGGTTCTCTGGATATAGAAAGGGGCCTGGGCGCAATCCACCGCCTGTCTGACATGAATATCAAACACACCTCAGCGCTTTCCTGTCTGAAATTATCAGCGCCCGAATCCATCTCTGCACTGGCTCATTTGCCATGTGCCGCTCCCCCGGCCACGCTGGGGACACAGCACAGCATGGCCTGACAGCAGGGTGCACAGGTCTTCTCCTGGGACCCCACCCCCAACATGCACCTGAGCATGCACTGGCCTGGCCCCTCCCTGTTTGCAACAGAGGGTGGGTGAATGTGGGTGGGATTGCTAGCTCTCTGGAGAATTCAATCAGGCTATCAGCTGGGACATACCGGGTGGGGGTTGCATGGAACACCAGCTCAGGAAGCTCCCCACAGCCGGCTTGCAGCTGACCTTCCTGTCGCAGCCAGCTCCAGGCAGCCTCTGGGGCAGCCTCACACCAGCCCTTTAATCAGCCTGAGGCTGGGACCAGCTTCCTAGCAGACAAGTCTCATCAAGACAGGAGATGCTACTTCCTGACTGACCAGGGTGGAGTTGAGGTGATGAGAACTCTCAGTGGTGCATGAGAAAGCTCCCGGAGGCAGGCACATGGGAGCAGGATGCTGGGGTGACTGGGAAGGGGGGTCTATGCAGAGATAGGGACAGCTCAGGGGCCTTCCAGAGGGTCAGGATTTTACCTCAGAGAATGGCAAAGGAGAGCGGGGTCTCGTGGGAGTCCTATAACACTGGCTTATTTTGAACCCACAACCTTCTGCCTTAACCCAACAGGGTAGCACCAGCGAGCCAGACTGTGCCCCACTAGTGATGACCCTGTCTAGTGCTCATCACATGACCTGACCCTGACCATGCCTCCCAGCCTGGCCTCAGTTTCCCCATCTTGATCATGATCACCAACCCGGCCCTCCTTAGAGTCACACATTGACCCACATTGACCTTTGACCCACCCAGGCTTCTCTCCCACCCACCACCCCCTGCTGGGTATTCTGTCTGCATCTGAAGCACATGAAGCCTGGGGAATGGAAGGGAGTGACAGATACTGGGGCCACATCCCCAAGTGACATGAAATGATGGAGAAGCACAGCTCTTCCCTGAGGGTGTGGGACTTAGAACCTGCCTCCACCACCCACTGTGTGTTCTGGTCTTCTCTCGGCTCCGTTTTCTCATCCGTACATGGAGACAATCATGGTGCCTGTCTCTGTGTTACCATGAGATGGGCTTGAGACCACACAGGCAGCTCCTGGCATGTTGCCCATCATCACAGATGGCAGGACAGACAGTTGTCCTGCCAACAGCAGCATGCCCAGCCTGCCCTGGAGAGCAGGAGCATGCTGAGCAGGACCCTCTAGGCTTTGGGACAGGCAGGGAGGTAGGAGGGGTAAGGGTGGCGGGGGGAGGGGTCCTAGTTTCATTCTGCTGCTTTGATAGAACAAAAGGAAGCCTTCCTGGAGAGGAAAGGGTTTATCTGACTTACACTTCCAGGTCACAGTCCATCACTGAGAGGAAGTCAAGGCAGGAAATTATGCAAAAACTATGAAGAAGCACTGCATGTTAGCTTGTTCTCTCTCTCTCTCTCTCTCTCTCTCTCTCTCTCTCTCTCTCTCTCTCTCTCTCTTAGTTTTTCAAGACAGGGTTTCCCTGTGTAACAGTCCTGATGTTCCTGGTACTCATTCTGTGGCCCAGGCTGGCCTCGATCTCACAGAGATTTCGCTGCCTCTGCCTCACGAGTTCCAGGACTAAAGGCATGTGCCACCACTGCCAGGCCTTCGCTAGCTTTTTTATACAGCCCAGGCCCACCTGCCTAGGGCTGGTGCCACCCACAATCAGCTGGGCCATCTCCATATCAACCATGGATCAAGACAGTCCCTCTGACTTGGCCACAGGCTGGTCTCTTGACTGAGACACCATCAGTTGACTCCAGGCTGTGCCAAGCTGACATTTGACACTCATTAGAACAAGGAGGTTAGGAAGGCGGGTTAAAGAGATAGGCACAGTCAGCCACGTGAAAAGTGAACTGCTCCCGTGCTCCACCATGGAGCCAGGACTTCCTGTCGCACAGTTTCTTCTACGCCCTAGGCAGAGGAAGCCGAGGAGAGAAGTGGAGAGAAATGCCCCTGCTTCCTTATGCTCACCAGTGACTGAGCTGGAAGTGAACCCCTTTCTCTCCATAGTCACAGGCTGGGAAGATTAAGGCATCCTCCCCCACATGTGACTGAGCCCAGTACTCTTCAGAGACCTCTCCTCTACCCCATGAATAGGATTAACTGAGCCTGTGGTGTCTTATCAAATAAAGTGTGGTTCTTAGACCTCATGCCTGTAACCTGAAAAGCTGAGGCAGGAGGATAGTCATGAGTCAAGACCAGCCTGCACTATATAGTCAATTCCAGGCAAGCCTGGGCTATAAATTGATAGCCTATCTCAATAAAACAAAATAGAGTAACCAAAGCGCAGTTCTCACCTAGTGGTCCTGATGAGAGCCAAAACTCTGCCCTCTGTGACCCCCTGCTGGGGTGGACTGTTGCTGCTTCCTGTTAAGGGGCCACACTAGGCAACATCTGGCTAACCCAGACTCTACTCTGCTGTCTGGGACTCACTGAAATGGCTTCTTCTCTTCTTGCCTCAGCCCCTCCTGGGGACCGGAGCAAACAGGAAGTGGAAGGCCAAGAACTGGGCTAGCCTTTTCCCATGCTGAAATGAAAGTTTGAGTAACAGCCTTCCTGCCCCAATCCCAGGCAGGAGACACTCCATGTTGGGGTGAGGCAAGTTTCACCACTCTCCATTAGGCAAGCGAGTGAGCCCCAGCTGAACAGAGGGGCCCCCTCTTTCACATCCCCCTGGTACTGACAGCAGAGCCCTGCACTTCCCTTGAGTCTACCCCAGCCATCTGACAGCAGGAGCAGCCGACAACAAAGACAGGTGCCCCCGTGGCTCTGAGAGAACAGGCTCTGGCTCCCAGGCAGGGCGTTTGGACAGCGTAGTCACTCGTGTCTAAGGACCACACTTGAAAAGGTCACCGCCTTCGGCTAGATTTTGCACGTGGGTGATTCTTAAGTAGCTGTCACTCTGCTAAGCTGCCTCCTCCCTTGGTCAAAAGGATTTTCTCTTGCCTGGAAAAAAAAAATAACCGAAACAGCTTTCATTGAATAATTGGCAGAGGTCTTCCCACGCAGGCTTCCATGGGGAGAGGCGATGGAACACCTTCAGGCTTGGGCAAGGAGGGGCAGGTGAGAGGAGCCAGGTGATTCCTTCTCGTCCGCTGCTTGTTGGTTTTTAATAAAGAAGTCAAACTCGGTTTGTAGATTTCCCATTAGGGGACAATAAGCTTTTATAGAGGGAGCCACTGAATTAGAACTAATAGCGAGCGCAGCGCCAGAATCCGGGGAAATATCACCGCTAATAAGTTTCTGCCTCGTGCTCTGTCGCTGACATTCTCGGCATTGCTCAATGCAGCCGAGCAGAAGTCTCAATGTATGTGTGCACCCAAAGCACTTGAGCCCTCGCCAGGAGCCTGGGTGACTCCCAAGTGGCCTCTGGGGGCACTGGATGTCAGGAGACCCTTGAGGCTCCCAGTTTATTTGGGAAGAGAGTGAGCCTGTATGCAGGACAGAGTAGTAAACAGATTTGGGAGACATTGAGTTCCCATCGATTCTGGGAACTCACCATGGAGCAGGCTGAGGTTGTCTATAGTCCCAAGGAGAGGAGAGCCAGGCAGCTTTGTCCCATCCCTCTCTGGCTTGCTCATGCAGAAGGAATTGTAGCAAAAGAGTTCAGAAAGAGTCCCCACACCTCCCTCCCCATTCCCTGAGTTCTGAGGATCTGGTCGTGGGACCCACCGAACATTGCGATGGGGGTGGTGGAGTGGGAGAGGGGCACTCAGCCAGCTCCTGAGCTTCTCGCCGCTCTGTTGAGCTGAGGAGGGAAGCATGGAGCCAAGGGAACTAGAAAGTCTTCAGTGAAGAGGGCAACTGGGAGGAATTTTTGGTGAGCGATTGCAGAAGTTGCTGGCTATGGTGAGAGTCTCAAAGGCAGGAAGGCTCACTCCTCTGATGGAAGAGATTAGGGAGCTGGTGGAGGAGCTGTGGGCTGCACCTGGCTCTGGTTCCCACCACAGCAGGGCTCATTCCTACCTGGTCCAGCTCCGCAGCCAGGCTTCCACCCCCATCCTTAGCCACTAGAGGGTGGGCCAGAGGAAGACATGCTCCGGAACTAGCAGGTGCCAGGCTGCAGGCCAGGTGGGGACAGAGGGTGAGAAACTGGTGTTCATGTGTGATCGGGGTGTCTGTCTAACCCCATTTACAGCCAGTCCAGGGCTGGAGCCTCGACTCTGGGAATAGCCTCAACACTGGCCACCCTTGCACACTTTGGCATCTTTGGTGTAGACGTGTCTTTCCCCCTCACTTTTTGATTTTAAAATTTGCTTGCATGAATGTCTATGTACCACATGTGTGCCTAGTGCCTGCAGAGGCCAGGAAAAGGCATCTGCTTCACTGGAACAGAAGTTATAGATAGTTGTGATGCTGGGATTGAAGCTGGGTCTTCTGGAAGAGCAGCCGGTGCTCTTAACCACTGAACCATCTCTCCAGCCCTTTCCTTTCATCTTAGCAGAGTTTCTAGACCCTTTCTCTATGTCTTGACTCACCTGGGAGGGAGGGTCAAGTGGATGCTGCATGGGAGCATGGGGACTCGGCTTCTGGAACAACCTTGGAGTTCAGCTGGAAGGCGGGAGACTGGGAGCTGTGGGCGAGCTGACTGCTGTCTTATTTAGTACCTGTCTCTGGATCCCATACTATTCCTTCCCAACCCTAGCATGTTGTCCGATTTCCTTCAACATGACCTGCCAGAGGGACTGCTGGCCTTCACAATCTCTAGCCACTGATGACGCATAGAGGCCTGAGGCCCACAGGGCCAGCCAGCCCAAACAGACCCCTTGGTTCCCACTTTGGACAGTTGGCCAGGTACCTCCGAGACACACTGATTGATCTGTGTGCTTCCCTTCCAGGATGAGAATGACAACCCCCCTACCTTCAGCAAGCCTGCCTACTTCGTTTCTGTGGTGGAGAACATCATGGCAGGTATAGCTGGGGCCAGGATGGAAAGCCTATAAATAGGCGGCTGCAGCCTTGGTACATGCGTTTGCGAGACCTACAGCCTTGTCAACTTTCCAGGCCTCTATGACAAATCATAGCTGTCTTTGGGGATGTCTGGTTATTGCTACTACTGTGTGCAGAGCCTCCATTGGGCACTGGGTCGTGTTCACCTGCAGCCAGTTCAGCAGGACGAGAATAACAGATGATTAATTATACAGTCTTGATGAAAGAATCTGAGTTTGGAAACTTGGTACCATGAGGCAGGTCCCAGGAGCCATGACTTTTGGTGGGGCGATTTTGAAGGGTGGCCTTGAAGGATTTTCTATATAAGCCCAATAATGGAAGACCCAGCGTGAGCCAGCGCCACAAGCTCCATGTGTGGGTTCCTTTCCTTCCTTGGGGGGCCAGGCTGACAGCTTCTCCTTCCCCTCCAAGTGTGCTCTCCTCGGGGGACATGCACACCACAGAGATTTCTGAGCAGCGATGTAGAGGAGGGGATGTACTGAGTATTCAGGACAGCTGAACTTAGAGACAGTTAAAATCGATATAGCTGGAGCTGGGGGTGCCTTTCCATGTAAGCAGAACCTCCAGGTATCTCTCTAGTGTCTGAGGATGAGTGAGTTGGGTGGCAGGCTATGCCCATCCCACATTCCTGTATCCAGCATCCCCTAAAGATTATTCCTGCTAAAGGCCAGGAGGAAATAACGCCCTATCCTCCTGGGCATTTGGCAAAGGTCTTTGAATATGATGCCAACTCTCTTCCTAACTCCATGTCCCTGGAACCAAAGAGCACACCTGAAGCCCTGGCCTCTGGGAATGGGTCTGACTTATACATCCTCTTTATGAAGACTTCCAGTCCTAGCTGCCACCAGTACCTGGCACCTCTCAGGGAGCATTCCCAGAAGCCCCACAGGTAGACCCCTGCAGAGGAAGTGGCTGAGGGACTCTGGGGGCCACAGAGGTTTTACCCAACCTCTGACTGCTACCTAGAGCAGGAGGGTGCTGCAGCCCAAAGCCTAGGTGAGCATACCCTTAGGACAAGTCACCTGTGGGGTCTGACCAGGACTGCGGGGATAGTCAACCGCTCTCTAAACCCAGGATCCTAGGTAGATGGAAAGGGATTGAAAGGCAAAGACCTTCACTGGACATTAACAAGAAAATATAGTCTTGTATAAATTCTGCTATGAATACGATTTTTTTAAAAGGACCAAAATTGGGTATAGTAAATGTAGAATAATTCAATTGGGCACTTGGTTTCTTTGAAAGCTGGTAGATCTGGGTGGGTTTGATCCACAGGCCAGCCAGGCAAGGTCAGGAGGCAGTTTGAGCTGTTAGAGGCTGGACCATGTGTCTGGGGGAGGAGAGGACCCTATCCCAGAACCCATCTCACCTCTGTGGAGACATGAGTCCACTCAGCCCTGGGACACCCCATCTTTCATGCTCTCCAGTTCCTTGAGGCTTGGCCACTAGAGGGTCTGGGATGTGACTCCAGGGATTGGGCGTCAGAAGAGCAACCTCCTACCTCTTTGTCGTCCTAAAGGAGCCACAGTGCTGTTCCTAAATGCCACGGACCTGGACCGCTCACGGGAGTACGGGCAGGAATCCATCATCTACTCACTGGAAGGATCCTCACAGTTCCGCATCAATGCCCGCTCTGGTAAGCCCCCACCCCAAGACCTGCTGCTCTTCCTGGGCCAGTCAGGGATCATGGTCTCTTCCCATGCTGCTAAAAACAAGTAGGCTTTGATTTTACCTCTGAAATATTAACTTCGGTGTTAATCACCCATCTTACCTGAAGCAATCTCACCACAAACATGTCCACCAAACCTTGCCTCGCTAGAGTAAAGAGTGTCTAGAGTTGTTTGTTTTCCAAATCTTGGGGTCCATGTCAGCTGAATGGGCATGCAGATCACTTTCTCCTAGGGGCTCATTTCTGTAAGTTTACGGGAACTCTAGATGCCAACAGGTTTATCCTAGACTCCCCGTGACTCAGAACAGTGGGAACATACCACAGTGTGGGCGGATGTTCAGTGGATAGTCTTTCACATGACAATTCTAAACCCAGGTTCCTTCCATGTTGTGGCTCCAAGTTCACTGAAAAAGTAGAAAGCATACAAGGGACATTGTACAAGGTGACTCTGACAGGCTAGTCCCTAAAGGTGAATCTGTCATCCTCACACACAAGTAGGCAGGGGGTACCTCACTGCTAGAAAGCCTGGGAGCAGAGTCCCTGCCTAGTGGTCACCCCTCAGCAACAGGTTACCCTGTGTATGGAGCAAGAGCTCCAGGGATATTGGCATCCCTGCCACAGGTGGTCAGTAGCCCAGCAGGACCCTCTGTTGTCCATGACTCCTGGGTCAAGGTTGGCCTTACAACTCCTTTGTTCCCTTATTCTCAAAGCTCTGGAAGCAGATGGCTGGTGTTGCTGTGTTCAGGGACAAGGATAGGAGTCACATGAGTCTCTCCTTCCACTCTGGGCCTTCTACTCCCAGAACATCTTCCTTGGCAAACCACATTTCTAGAAGCAACAGTCAGGCCTCAGAATCTGCACAGGGTGGGTTTCATGAGTCCCAGGGACAGCAAAGTGTTGCCCTCCGTCAGGGAAAAATGGTACAGGGTTTGCATACAGCCCATACATACCCTCGGCACCCTTAAGTCATCTCTCAGTCACTAAGAACACCACATATGATGTACGTACTGTGTAAAAAGCCAGCACAGGGCTGGAGCGATGTCATCATGATGAAGCGCTTGCTGTGCCATGTGAGAATGTAGGTTCACATCCCCAGAACCCACAAAGAGCCAGATGCAGTAACGTGTGTCTGTAGGCTTAGTGCTCCTGCTTGGAGATTATAGGCAAAGACTGGAAAATGTAGCCAGCCTGGGCTACACAGCGGCAAACTAGAGATCTTGTCTGAAACAAGGTGGCAAGTCAGGACTGACACCCAAAGTTGCTCTCTCCACAAGTTTGCGGTGGGACATGCGCAACTGCATTTGAGTGTGCGTGTACACACACACACACACACACACACACACACACACACACACACACACACGCCTGTCCCAGACCTAGAGATACCTCAGTTGGTAGAGTGCCTGCCTACTACACATGAAGCCATGGGTTCCATTCCTGGTGGGGTGGCATGGGCCTGTAATCAAGAACTCAGGAGGTAGAGTGTTGTGGGAACTGTGGGCTGCGTTCCTGCCACCCAGCTCCTGGCCGCCTGGCTAGCTTATACCCTGAAATAACAACACACAAACTGTATTCATTTAAACACTGCCTGGCTCATTTGCTCTAGCTTCTTACTGGCTAATTCTTACATCTTGATTACCCATTTCTATTAATGTGTGTAGCACCCCAAGGTGTGCTTACCGGGAAGATCCTAGCCTACGTCCATCCTGGGTCGGAGCTTCCTCGCGTCTGCCCCAGAGGAGAGAAAATGGAGTCTTACCTCACTTCCTCTTCCTCCCAGCATTCTGTTCTGTTTACTCCACCCACTTATGTTCTAACCTATGAGGCCAAGCAGTTTCTTTATTAATTAACCAATGACCTTCCTCCATCAGTAGAGGCAGGAAGATCAGAGTTCAAAGTCATCCTTAGCTTCATAGCAAGCCCCAGGCCACCCTAGCCACATGAGGCCTCCATCTCACAAAACAAACAAACAAACAAACTGTGACACCATATTGTGTGAGGAATAGTGACAAGAAAAAAAGAGTCCCTACGTGCTTGATCCAGACGCGATTTTTAAAGTATTTTTGATCCACAGAGAGTTTAATCTGCAGATATGGAACCTACAGATAGTATCTCAGCACCATTTATTTTTTTATTGATTTTATTGAACTCTACATTTTTCTCTGCTCCTCTCCCTTCCTCTCCCCTCCCCTTCTACCCTCTCCCATGGTCCCTATGCTCCCAATTTACTCAGGAGATCTTGTCTTTTTCTACTTCCCATGTAGTTTAGATCCATGTATGTCTCTCTTAGGGTCCTCCCTGTTGTCTAGGTTCTCTGGAGTTGTGATCAGCACCATTTATTAACCAACTGTCCAGCACGAGCTCATTTCTCTTCCATCATTACCCCTAGATTTTTCAGATGAGGAAACTGAGGCAGAGCCTGGCTAAAAATTTAACTGAGGTCTCTCAGTGCTTGACCAGCTGACCCCAGAGCTCAAATGTTAACTTTTGGGGTCCATAGAGCTGTATTTGAACTATATCTTGCCACCCATCCATACCCCGCGGCAGGTTGGAGACTCCAGCTCCACCCTAGGGCCTACGGTGAGGACTCTGACATATTCTGCTGCCTTAGCATGTCCTCTCCCGAAAGGTGGGAACGTTTTCCCCTGAGGTTCTTGGTCGTATTAGTCAAGCCTGCTACACAGTGGTGGCATTAATTGAATCTAATTTCCCAGATGTGAAAGGCCATCTATCATGAATACAAGTTTATGTTTAAAACTTTGGACAGATTAAATTGTTCCTAGCCCTACCTATTCATTAACTGATACCACCCAGAGAGGAGCATGGCTCCCTTGGCAGACCTTAGCCAGTCTATGGTCTCTGGCTATGGCACCTTCATTGCCTTGTCCTCCCTGCTCTCTGGCTCCCTGCTCAACCCAGGACAGGTGACTGTGTCAGGGAGGAAAATAGCAGTGTGAGGGGGGCCTTGCGGAGCCAGCTATCCCAATGCCCTTGTTTTACGATAGAAGGAAACCAAGCACAGAGATGTTAAGTAGCTTGCCCCATGTCACACAGCTCAGACAATAGGAACAAAAAGATGGGTACCATGTAAATCCCCACCTACCTTGGGAAACTCTTTCAGTCTATTGCATCAGTTCTCAACCTGTGGGCCGTGACCCCTTTGGAGGTCAAGTATCAGATACCCTCCATATCGGATATTTACGTTACAATTCATAGCAGTAGCAAAATTACAGTTATGAAGTAGCAACTAAATAATTTCATGGGTTGGGGTGGGGGGTCACCACAACATGAGGAACCGTATTAAAGGGTCGCAGCATCAGGAAGGTTGAGAACCACTGGTCTACTGGAAATGATCAGCTTCTGAACAGTGGGAGTTTCACCTCTAATTCCTTTTGAAACAGGGTCCCTCACTGAACCTGGGAACCTGGAACTCACTGATTCAGCCACCCTGACTCCAGGGATCCTCCTGTCTCTGCCTTCCCCAAAGCTTTGGGCTTCCAAAGACATGCTGCCATGCCAGGCTTCAACATGGCTCCTGGGGATTAAACTCGGGTTGTCAGGCTTGCGCGGCAGTTACTTCACCGATGGAGCTGTTCCCTAGCCCTATCCTCTGTCTTTGCAACAGCTCTGACCGGAAGGCATCTGAGCGCCTTCTGACAGATGAGAAAGAAACTGGGTCTCAAAGAGTCTCCTCCCGGGGACACCCATCCCAGGAAGGCTCTAAGAGAATTCAAATCTGGGTGTTTGTTCTCAAAGCAGATGCCATCCCCTGCAGCGCCATCAGCTGGGGCATGGCCACTTAGTGATGTGCTCGGATCTGCTGGTTCACAGCTGCTCCAGGAATGCCATCGTCAAGGCCATGGAGTTAGTGACTTGGTATGACCCTGGGGGGAGTATTTATACCACTGAAATCAATAAGTGGCTTCTGTTTTCTTTGGGGAGCCGTTTGTCAAACACTAGCTAATATATGATTACCAAGTGGGCTGGGAGATGGACAACTCAGTTGGTCAAGTGCTTGTTGTACAGGGTGAGGACCTGAGTCCAATCCCCAGAACCGACATAAAAATGCCAGGCACGATAGCATGTGCTTGTCATCCCAGCGCTGGGGGGACAGAGACAAATGGATTCTCGGGGATCACTGGCCACCCAGCCTAGTCTAATCAGTTAGTTCTGCGTCTCCATGGGAGATCCTGCTTCTAAAACAGAGGTGGACGGGGATGCAGCATTCAAGTCTGCCATTTAGTACCTTCACCATGAAAACACACACATAGGTACATACACACCAAAAGAAAATAAAAGACTACCAAGGTGGCATCGGTGTCCCAGTGATGCCGGAGAACAAAGAAAGGCCAAAAGCAACTGACCGAAATTGTAGTTTATTTTGAATGGGTCTGTTAATAACTTGTTTGCACACTATAAAAAAAATACAGATGATATTATTAGACCATGGGTGGGATAACTGGGAAAGTACATCATGACTGTTGGCTTGCACACTGTAGGTGTGCATGCCCACTCCTGAGCCACGAGCTAAACCACGTGGGACCTCCAGCCTGGGCATCTCCCTCCTGCCACTGGTCCCGATGGCTTTCTCCCTAGCTAGAGCCTGGAGCTCTTCTGGGGTTTTCATGACATTGACTAAATGACCCCCCAAATGGCCCTGCTGTAAAATTGTCCTGTCATAGTTTCCTTCCAGGCAGGTGTGGAAACTGAGGCACAGGAGACTGAAGTAATGAGACTGAGCTGATAAAGCCAGAAAAAAATAACGTCAAACCTAAGGCACAGGTGTCCTGTGAATGAGTCTGGGCCTAAGTGGCCCTCCTACTCTGTGAGGCCCTGCCCCACACCTGCAGAGCTGCCCCGTTATGGGGTACTGTTGCCCAGCTCTTGGGTCCCCTCTAAAACATAAGTGTTCTGCCCTCTCAGGTACAGAGATGGGCCCACTGCAGTTGCAGAGGCCATGGCCGCCATAACTGTGGCCAGCTGCAGCTTGCAAGTATATCTCCATGTCTACTTCCTTCTTCCTGTCCCCCAACACCCCATCCCCCACACCTACACACCTTGTCACTCATCTCCCTCTTTGTCCAATAGGAGAAATCACCACCACATCTCTGCTGGACCGAGAGACCAAATCTGAATACATCCTCATTGTGCGGGCTGTGGATGGGGGTGTGGGCCACAACCAGAAAACTGGCATTGCCACCGTGAGTACTTCCCTCCCCTACTGACCAGGGCCTTCCTCCCTGCTTGCCTTCAGGTTATCTCAGGCCTCTGCATACCATGCCACTTACTAGCCTTCAGGGGAGGCCCAGAAGCCCATCAAGGCCTCCACACTATAAAGGAGCCTCAAGGAGGAGGGAGAAATTTGGCAGGGGGTGGGAGGCTAAGTGAGTTTCTGGTGGCAGAAGAGATGATGGAGAAAGTGAGGGGCACAGGGGGCTCCTAGGAGAGGAAGAATGGCAGTGGTGACCCATTGCTCTAGCCACATCTTCCCTGCTTCCTCATGCTTGCCTTGGCCTCGTCCTGGAAG